>NW_028222465.1:0-39000 GCF_056783735.1 Eptatretus burgeri | reverse complement strand
GATTACCTCCCATTACGAGACTTTTGCTGTTTCTCACGCACTGTTTATTGCAATAATCAGAGCAGCATTCAGGAACAAAGCTAAATTTAAGAATGAATCATCAGCGAACAGAAAATGACACCCGGAGATCCTGTAATACTAGATCTACGAGATATAGTAGACACACAAGAGTTAATAATGGTGTCCAAACATAAAACGATGGACAAAATTAATCGTGTCAAAAAGTTATAAAATGACATTGTGTGATGAAATCAAGTTGTTAGATACGTTGGCAAGAAGTGAAAGTGTGGCATCTGTGGGGCACCATTACAAGATCAACAAGAAAAAGAGCAATCAGAGATTGCAGACCCTCACCAAGACTTGTTTTGTGTGGTGTATTTTGTGTGGTGTTTGTGTACTGGTGTGTTATGTAATTAGTGAGACATAACTAGACCTGCCACTTTATAACTGGTGCCAGTGATGACCGCGGACCAAGAAGTCACACTTTGATGCAATCCCGCAATGATCGGACACCTGACCCTGACCCGTGACTTTTTAAAATTGTTATTCAATTGAATTTAGAAAGGGATTAAAATAAATTCAATTCAAATCAAATGGAAGACCAAATAGGTAGAGTCCCGTAATGGAATCATCAGGTCAGGTCAGGTATGGGAGCATGCACCAGAGCAGCACATTGCTGCGTCCACTTTCCGCCGGTACTCCAGGGGCCTCCGTATGGACATCCCCCAGGCAGATGCCTGGCCCATCCCCATCTCCTTGAGATGCCGATCAACCTGCTGCAACCACGAGGCACGTGGTCGGCCCATTGGTCTCCTCCACTCACGAGACGCCTTCGCTGAGAGAATCTGGTGAGCATGATCAGCGTCAGGAAAAAGAGCCACATGTCCAAACACCCGCAGCTGATGCTCACGGACCATGCAAATAACAAATCTCATTTGAGTCTCTCTCAGCAACCGCTCGTTGAACACAAAGTCCGACCAGCGAGAGCCAAGGATTCTCCGAAGAGACCTGGTACCAAAGGAATTAAGCCTTCGTCTCAGATCCTTGGTCAGAGTCCAAGTCTCACATCCATAGAGCAAGACTGGAAGCATCAAGGACCTGAAGACTCGGACTTTCGTCCTCCCACACAGGTACCGGCAGCGCCACACCCCATTATCCAGTGAATCCATAACTCCCCAGGCGTCGATCGACATCTGACTCACAGCCAGCAGACATAAATATCACTGCCAAGGTAAGTGAATCTCTCCACAACCTCAACATCCTCACCACAAACAGGTACAGACAGGACAGCAGGATCCAAGATGTCATTGAAAGCCTGGATCTTAGTTTTGACCCAGGAAACCTGTAATCCCAGCGGCTCCGACTCCTCATTCAGCACCTCGAGGGCCCTCAAAAGGATTTCTAAAGTCTCCGCAAAGATGACTGCATCTTCTGCGAAATAAAGGTGAGAAATCTTGACATTCCCAAACGATGCACCACAGCTTGATCTCTCCGACATCCTCCCCAGAATCCAGTCCATTCAAGTGCTGAAAAGTGTGGGGGCCAGTACACAACCCTGACAAACTCCAGTAACAACTGGAAATAAGTCAGAGATGGTACCACCACATCTCACAGTACTCTCAGTAACAGGGTATAGTTCAGACATCAGATCGATCAGTTTTGGTGGCACCCCAGGAAGACCAAGAATCCTCCATAGAGCATCCCAATTCACCGAATTAAATGCTTTACAGAGATCAATATAAGCTGCAAGCAGCCCCTGCCGAAACTCTTGTCTGTGTTCGGTGAGGACACGAAGAGCAAGGATACAGTCAATCATTGACCTCTTTGAGGTAAAGCCCGAGTAGTCTGGAAGCTGGTGATCAGGCAGATGGTGGCGAACCCTATCAATAATTATCCAAGCAAAGACCTTGCCTGGCAATGAAAGCAGCGTCACCCCTCGGAAGTTGTTGCAGTCTTGGCGATCATCATTCCCTTTCCAGAGAGGGACAACAAGGCCCACCTTCCAATCAATTGGGATGTTGTCTGTGTTCCAGGCAAAGCACGGAACTGCATGCAACAACACGAGTGCAGCATTTCCACAAGCTTTGAGAAGTTCAGCATGGATGCCACAGATCTCTGGAGCTTTACCCCATTTCAACCGGTTCACCGCAGCCTGTGTTTCCACAAGCGAAGGTGGACCACAGTTGATTGGAGGGTCAGCAACAGTTATTGTAACACCCCTGACGTCCAACTCGACAGCTGGTGGATCAGCCTGGTACAACCGCTCAAAGTAACCGGCCCAGTGGGCCTTCACTTCGGACTCCTCTGTCAAGAGCCCTCCACCCTCCGCTCTAAGTGCAGTTCACCGAGGGTTGGGCTTGGAGGAACGCAATGCGCGAATTCCCCTGTAAGCGGGAGGAGAATCACTTGACCACAGGTGATGCTCTACCCCCTCACACATTCCTCGCACATAGGCCTCCTTGTCCACCCTGAGCGCACGTAGTTTTACGCCTCAGCTCCCTTAACAGCTCATCTCTGCCATTCAGCCTGGCCCTACGACTCTGGTCAATGGTATCCAGTGTCCCTTGAGAGACAAAATTCTTCTTTGCCCTTTGAGTCATCAGAAGGATCCCAAACAAGCAAAAAGCAAAGATAAAGTCATCAGGAGGAACCTGGATATCATTCGCGTTTCAGCTACTACTCCTCTACACTCAAACCAATCCAGGCACAGCCAAGTGTGCCTTTTTCAAAAAAAAAAAAACCCCCAAAAAAACCTACATATCAAAAAATATTAAAAAGAACGCAGATCAAAAAAATTAAATAATTCTGGCTGCCAGACCATGTATCCGACCAGGTTCAAATTTAAAACATATATTCCCCATTACTACCATATCATAAATTTGAAGTTTAACGTCGATTGATTAAGCGGTTCAAGAGAAAGACTTTTTAAAAGATTTTTGTTCAATCCAACATGGCTGCCAGACCATGTGACATCAATAATTCGTGAATACCCTGGTATCCCCAAGGAATAGAGAACATTTGCGTGAAGTTTCCCCTCAATCTGCCCAGCCATTCTGGAGAAGATTCGTCTGTTTTCGGGTAAATCCAATATGGCTGCCAAACCATGTGACCTATGATGTCATATGCGTGAATCTTTTGTTCCTCGTGGTTAGGCGGTTATACGTGTAAAGTTTCACCTCGATCTGTTCAGCCATTTCAGAGAAGATTTTTGAGGTTTATATGTTGAGAAAAAATATGGTTGCCGAATCACGTGACCGATGACGACATCAATTTTTGTTTTTCTGTGGACCATTTTATCCCTCAATGATCCTCAAAAACTTTCATGCAGATCGGATAAAGCGTCCGACGTCTGCATTTATGACGGTGTAACAAAGACACCGATGACATCATAATCAAAAAATAAACATCACTTGTTGCGCATGGGGAGTACTACACATGTGCCGCAATTCAATTTTTCTCATGGAGCGGTTTCGGAAATACAGAGGTCCAAAGTTTTTCCAATTTTTTTCCAAGTTGATTGCCACACCACATGACCGATGACATCATAATTATGATTAAAACATTCTTCATGAGTATTCACACCATTGATGAAAATTTAGGGTCAATCTGATAAGAGGTGACAGAGATAACAGCGAAAATTAGCACGGATGGACGTAGATATGTCCATACGTACGGACGGACAACCCGAAAACATCATGCCCACGGCGACTTCGTCAGCGGAGGCATAAAAAAAAAAACTTATAAACCCTAACCCGAACTAATCCGAGGGCCGAACTCCAACCCCGATATATAAATTAATGTGACATCCGTGGGACTTTTCTTCATGATACTATAAATGGCATCCCTTGTTGTTTAGAAAATGTACTTCGAAGATATTTTCACATCTCTTTTGCTCATTTAGTATGATGTGTCACGCTTAAAGGTTCGAGTACGATATGGAAAGGATGGTCCAAACGACCTTTTAACTTTTTTTTTTGTTTTACTATGCACTAAATTTTGCCGGACAAGAGCCGAAATTTGGCCGAGTCAGAGTCCTTGGCATTTGGCCGAGTCCGAGTCCCCTCAAAAATTGACTCGAGTCTGGATTCGGATGAGTCCCACATCACTGCTGGACTGCTGGATTCCCCATGGCGAGTCAATCATATGTTTGAAGTTACGCGTCGATTTTTTGAAGTGGTTCTGGAAAAGAAGATGGTTTTTTTTTTTTAAACGATTTTATTATCAATCAAAATATTGGCCACTAGAACATGTGACCGATGACATCATATATTTAATCATTCATTCATATCTGGTCGTAGATCACATGTATGAAGTTTCAGATTTTTCGAATAAGGATTTTGATTCAACCAATTATGGCTGGAATACCCCCTTCACTTATTACATCATCGTTATCACCCTATGTACCCTATGTGGGGAGTTGATGACGCATGGCAAAGTTTAAATTTGCTTTGTTCGAGTGGTTTCAGAGAAGATGTCCAAATAATTTTCCTTCAATACAATATGGCTGCAATGCCATGTGACCTATGATGTCAGAGTTATCAGCAAATATTCTCCGTGGGGAGTTCCTCTAATGCTTGAAGTTTCGCGTCGATTGGACAAGCGATTGCAGAGAGAAAAAAAAATTTAAGTAAAAACATATGGACGTGGACATAGACAGACTCACACGCACACACGGTACACAATAGCAGTGCAAACCTTTCGAGGAGATACCAACAATGTGTTTGTGGTTCAAACCTTCGTCTTGAGGGAATGAATCATCGATGAACTCGGACTTCACCTTCACAATAAAATCTGAAACAAAAACAATCCATTTAAACGAAACTTTAAGCCTGGCGTTGGCTTAGTGGTTAGGGTGGCTGGCTTGGAGTTTTAGGGTCCTGAGTTTGAGCCCCGTTTTCCGCTGAATTAACACCAGGTGGGGTTGACTCAGCCTGTCATCCTTCTAAGGTCGGCGAAATGAGTACCAGTATACTGGTAATAGGGGCACCGCATCAGGGGCATAGTCACACCCCAACAAAATGAAAGCTGCCAACGCAAGAAGAAAAAAGCAAACTTTGAAAGTTTAAATTAAAATAAAAGTTCAACCAAAAAGCCTTTGTCAGAATATATCATCAACAAATACTGTAAGCCTGGTGTTGAATTAACAGTTAAGGTGGCTGGTTTAAGATCTTAGGGTCTTGAGTTCGAGACCCTGTCGTTCCGTCGAAATAACACCAGGTGGGTTGACTCAGCCCGTCATCCTTCCGACATCAGCAAAATGAGTGCCAGCTTACTGGTTGTAGGGGCACTGCATCAGCGGCGCAGCCGCGCTTCCAGCAGCCCCAGAGGCTGCATGCGAAACAACATCATCAACAAGTACTCACTTTACTATCTTAACGATTTGTTTTCTTGGTCGAACACAGACGTGCCGGGTTTATCCGCCCCAAAATAGCCAAACGGTAAAAATCCGAGTTTGAACCGCAGGAGCAAAAATGGATCACGTGATCGTGACTCATGGTACATCATGGACGGGTGATGAAGGTTGTGGTCAAGTTTTATCAAAATTGTATGTGTAGTTTCAGAGAAGAAGTTGCAAGTATTTGTGTACGGATGGACGGACGGACGGACGACACACGATCCCATAAGTTCCTCGGAACAACCATTCCAGGTGAGCTAAAAAAAAAAAACCAAGGTGTCGCTAGTAAAGGTGACTTCGTGCGTCACATTGCCGAGAGACGTCCTGTTTCTGCAGGAGCCGTAGATGCAAGACTGAGGAGTATCCATGTCCAAAACTGGCAATGTTGGGAAAGGAAGAGGTCATTGGAGGAAGAAAAACCAAACTCTCCATAAGTGATGTTACTTACATCAGGATATGTTCACCACTTGATAAAATGATGACCCAGCAGATAACCAAACATAAATGAACAACACCATGTGAAATGAAGGGATCGACCCACGTCATGTTCGGTGCATCAAAAGGTCCATCTTTTTCTTTGGTCACTTGTGTTCATAGTAATGGTGATCGTCGATTGATAAACGAGTTGTTAGTGATATAATACTGACTAGAAAGAGCAATCAAGAGATTGCAAACGTGGGATATTCCAGTAAACGATCAAATTCACGGTAACACCACATCTAGAGATCCAAACGATTGTTTGTGAGGTGTCTGTGTGGTCTGCAGACGATGCATCGACGTCGTTAGGCTTATGTTCATGGAGCACACAAACAAACCTTTTCGGTTTTATTGTTGACATTCATGTTCCATTTGTACGGATTTTGAAATGGACTCACGTTCTTAAATGTACGTACTTTATAAACGTGCTTGCATTGCAATCGCACGTGCATTACTTCATGGAGGGACGCGGTCGAAAAAGGATAACATGTAATGAACGATCACTACCACTCGGGGGCGATTGTGGACCACGTGAGCACATCGTGAGAGGAGTGAGGACAAACGGACTAAATGAAATACGACACCTTCTCATCCAGCGAGGTAATGGGAATCATTGTTCATCCCCGAAAACGGCTCTTTCAATTCAACACATCTCCAAGGTGTACCCATTAACCTCGGTATTACACGGTAATCTCTGTACCCATTAACCTCGGCATTACACGGTAATCTCTGTACCCATTAACCTCGGTATTCCACGGTAATCTCTGTACCCATTAACCTCGGTATTACACGGTAATCTCTGTACCCATTAACCTCGGTATTCCACGGTAATCTCTGTACCCATTAACCTCGGCATTACACGGTAATCTCTGTACCCATTAACCTCGGCATTACACGGTAATCTCTGTACCCATTAACCTCGGTATTCCACGGTAATCTCTGTACCCATTAACCTCGGTATTACACGGTAATCTCTGTACCCATTAACCTCGGTATTACACGGTAATCTCTGTACCCATTAACCTCGGCATTACACGGTAATCTCTGTACCCATTAACCTCAGTATTACACGGTAATCTCTGTACCCATTAACCTCGGCATTACACGGTAATCTCTGTACCCATTAACCTCGGCATTACACGGTAATCTCTGTACCCATTAACCTCGGTATTCCACGGTAATCTCTGTACCCATTAACCTCGGCATTACACGGTAATCTCTGTACCCATTAACCTCGGCATTACACGGTAATCTCTGTACCCATTAACCTCGGTATTACACGGTAATCTCTGTACCCGTTAACCTCGGCATTACACGGTAATCTCTGTACCCATTAACCTCGGTATTCCACGGTAATCTCTGTACCCATTAACCTCGGTATTACACGGTAATCTCTGTACCCATTAACCTCGGTATTACACGGTAATCTCTGTACCCATTAACCTCGGCATTACACGGTAATCTCTGTACCCATTAACCTCAGTATTACACGGTAATCTCTGTACCCATTAACCTCGGTATTACACGGTAATCTCTGTACCCATTAACCTCGGTATTACACGGTAATCTCTGTACCCGTTAACCTCGGTATTACACGGTAATCTCTGTACCCATTAACCTCGGCATTACACGGTAATCTCTGTACCCATTAACCTCGGTATTACACGGTAATCTCTGTACCCATTAACCTCGGCATTACACGGTAATCTCTGTACCCATTAATCTCGGTATTACACGGTAATCTCTGTACCCATTAACCTCGGTATTACACGGTAATCTCTGTACCCATTAACCTCGGTATTACACGGTAATCTCTGTACCCATTAACCTCGGTATTACACGGTAATCTCTGTACCCATTAACCTCGGCATTACACGGTAATCTCTGTACCCATTAATCTCGGTATTACACGGTAATCTCTGTACCCATTAATCTCGGTATTGCACGGTAATCTCTGTACCCTTTGACCTCGGTATTATACGGTAATCTCTGTACCCATTAACCTCGGTATTACACGGGAATCTCTGTACCCATTAACCTCGGTATTACACGGTAATCTCTGCACCCATTAACCTCGACATTACACGGTAATCTCTGTACCCATTAACCTCGGTATTACACGGGAATCTCTGTACCCATTGACCTCGGTATTACACGGGAATCTCTGTACACTTTAACCTCTGTACACTATTATACATGGTAATGTCTGTACCCATTAAACTCGGTATTACACGGTAATCTCTGTACCCTTTGACCTCGGTATTACACGGTAATCTCTGTACCCATTAACCTCGACATTACACGGTAATCTCTGTACCCATTAACCTCGGTATTACACGGTAATCTCTGTACCCTTTGACCTCAGTATTACACGGTAATCTCTGTACCCTTTAACCTCAGTATTACACGGTAATCTCTGTACCCATTAACCTCGGTATTACACGGTAATCTCTGTACCCATTAATCTCGGTATTGCACGGTAATCTCTGTACCCTTTGACCTCGGTATTATATGGTAATCTCTGCACCCATTAACCTCGACATTACACGGTAATCTCTGTACCCATTAACCTCGGTATTACACGGGAATCTCTGTACCCATTAACCTCGGTATTACACGGGAATCTGTGTACACTTTAACCTCTGTACACTATTATACATGGTAATGTCTGTACCCATTAAACTCGGTATTACACGGTAATCTCTGTACCCTTTGACCTCGGTATTACACGGTAATCTCTGTACCCATTAACCTCGACATTACACGGTAATCTCTGTACCCATTAACCTCGGTATTACACGGTAATCTCTGTACCCTTTGACCTCGGTATTACACGGTAATCTCTGTACCCTTTAACCTCGGTATTACACGGTAATCTCTGTACCCATTAACCTCGGTATTACACGGTAATCTCTGTACCCATTAATCTCGGTATTGCACGGTAATCTCTGTACCCTTTGACCTCGGTATTATATGGTAATCTCTGCACCCATTAACCTCGACATTACACGGTAATCTCTGTACCCATTAACCTCGGTATTACACGGGAATCTCTGTACCCATTAACCTCGGTATTACACGGGAATCTCTGTACACTTTAACCTCGGTATTACATGGTAATGTCTGTACCCATTAAACTCGGTATTACACGGTAATCTCTGTACCCTTTGACCTCGGTATTATACGGTAATCTCTGTACCCATTAACCTCGACATTACACGGTAATCTCTGTACCCATTAGCCTCAGTATTACACGGTAATCTCTGTACCCATTAACCTCAGTATTACACGGTAATCTCTGTACCCTTTGACCTCGGTATTACACGGTAATCTCTGTACCCATTAACCTCGGTATTATACGGTAATCTCTGTACCCATTAACCTCGACATTACACGGTAATCTCTGTACCCATTAACCTCGGTATTACACGGTAATCTCTGTACCCTTTGACCTCGGTATTATACGGTAATCTCTGTACCCATTAACCTCGACATTACACGGTAATCTCTGTACCCATTAACCTCGGTATTACACGGGAATCTCTGTACACTTTAACCTCGGTATTACATGGTAATGTCTGTACCCATTAAACTCGGTATTACACGGTAATCTCTGTACCCTTTGACCTCGGTATTATACGGTAATCTCTGTACCCATTAACCTTGGTATTACACGGTAATCTCTGTACCCATTAACCTCGGTATTACATGGTAATGTCTGTACCCATTAAACTCGGTATTACACGGTAATCTCTGTACCCTTTGACCTCGGTATTATACGGTAATCTCTGTACCCATTAACCTCGACATTACACGGTAATCTCTGTACCCATTAACCTCGGTATTACACGGGAATCTCTGTACACTTTGACCTCGGTATTACATGGTAATGTCTGTACCCATTAAACTCGGTATTACACAGTAATCTCTGTACCCTTTGACCTCGGTATTACACGGTAATCTCTGTATCCATTAACCTCGGTATTGCACGGTAATCTCTGTACCCTTCATCCTCGGTATTGCACGGTAATCTCTGTACCCTTCATCCTCGGTATTACACGGTAATCTCTGTACCCTTCATCCTCGGTATTACACAGTAATCTCTGTACCCTTTGACCTCGGTATTACACGGTAA
The DNA here is from genome assembly GCF_056783735.1 of Eptatretus burgeri. Classification (NCBI taxonomy): domain Eukaryota; kingdom Metazoa; phylum Chordata; class Myxini; order Myxiniformes; family Myxinidae; genus Eptatretus; species Eptatretus burgeri. The sequence continues at coordinate 28,993 of NW_028222465.1, read as the reverse complement.
TCTCTGTACCCTTTAACCTCGGGATTACACGGTAATCTCTGTACCCTTTAACCTCGGTATTACACGGTAATCTCTGTACCCTTCGACCTCGGTATTACACGGTAATCTCTGTACCCTTTAACATCGTTATTACACGGTAATCTCCGTACCCTTTTACCTCAGTATTACATGGTAATCTCTGTTCCCTTCACTTTAATACCTCGGTGTATCCAAATAAGACCATCGTGAAGGGGCTGTCACACCTTGACTTTTTTGCCAGCGTATGGCAAGGTCTCAAAATGTATGTAAAACGCTGGCGTACGCTGAACTATTGTTGTTTTTTTAAAGTTTTGGGTGTATAATAACGTGTTGGACGTATGCACAATGTTTTAGTAACGTACACAGAACGTTTTAATCACATATAGATAAATTATAGCAACGAATGCTGAGCGTGTTGTCGGCGTTCACAACCTATGCCCAACGATAGTCCAACTTACGCATAGTGCGGCAGCGTATCTCCGACGATCACGTGGCGTAGGCTATTGAAAGGCTGCGGCTCCACGATTCAAATCATAACCGCACTCGACATCGAAGTGTGAAGCCGCTGTCACACCTTGACGTTTTAGCCAGCGTATGCCGACGTATGAAAAATTTATCTAAAACGCTGGCACACGTCGAATACGTTATGGGTAAGTTTTGTATACGTTAAAAGCACGCTGAAGCACGCTGGCATACGTCGTAGTTTTCTGGCATACGTCGTCATACGCCGAGTACGTCGAGAAATTTTCGGCATGTTAAAAATTTCTCGACGTACTCGACGTATGACACACGTTCCGCATACGCTGGTATAAGTTGAAGGCACGCTACACGATCGTTGACACACATCGACATACGTTACTCATAAGTCGAAAAACGTCAAGGTAATGGTTAGCGTCAGTGTTCCAGACTCCCTGTTTTTTTTTTTCTTTTTTTTTTTTTTCTCTCTTCGGCATGACGGTGATGTTGACACTTCGATTTCTAGTGCGGTTATGATTTAAATCGTTGAGCGGCAGCCCATTAATTATATTATATTATAACCGCACTAGAAATCGAAGTGTCAACATCACCGTCATACCGAAGAAAAAAAAAAAAAAAACAGGGAGTCTGGAACACTGACGCGTTTCGACTTATGAGTACCTTACAAGTAACGTGTGTCAACGATCGCATAACGTGCCTACAACACGTTACTCATAGGTTATAAATAAGTTTTGGGTACGCTAAACATTACCTCGACGTGTTTTGACTTATGAGTAACTTACAAGTAACGTGTGTCGACGTGTGTCAACGATCGCGTAACGTGCCTACAACTTATGGCCAGCGTAGCGGAACGTGTGAGTCATACGCTGCCATACGTCGAAAAATTTCAAGCATATTAAAATTTGAGGACAACCGCAAAGTACAACGATTAAAGCCAGCGTACCACGACGTATGGCAGTGTTTTTCAGCGTGCTCTTAACGTATACAAAACTTACCCATAACGTATTCGACGTGTGCCAGCGTTTTCGAAAAAATTTTCATAAGTCGGCAAACGCTGGCAAAATCGTCAAGGTGTGACAGGGCCTTGAGATTCCCCATTTAAAAGAGTTCCTGAATTGGTGCACAGCACGAACCAGCACAGACTCGGCACGGTATTGTGAAGAGCAAGGTTCGGAGAGAACGTCACGTACCGAGTCCCAACTCTTTATTCTCGGGTGGACCGACCCTGGACCCGGGGTCAGTGGGAGAATCTCTCGAGGCCGGAACGACCTCGTTTCCTCCATCGGAGCCGCTCGTGGATCCCGGGGGTCTCCCTCTGTGATCTTCACCGGAGAGATCTCGGTTCATGGCGAACCGGCGGTGACTGTGTGGTGGAGGGTCATAAAGTGACGTGGAATGTCGTGGAATGGGACACAATGCCGACGGTGCACGACCAACAGAACGTGAGGTAAACTTACTGGTGCTAACCAAGCACGTGCCGCGTCCCTCGTCCAAACGATCTTATTCATGATTTCAAGGCGGCAGATTCACCACGTTCATCACGTGATCTCGACAATCCGAACTAAATGTGGTAAAAAAAAATTCATTCAGCTCATTGTCGGGTTTCTGGCGGGAACCTCCTTTCCTCCCTCTGCCCCAGGCAACCCCATCCCTCAGTTTTGTGGAGGGAACAACCCTTCACATCCTCCAGTAAGAATCGAGTGCCAGACCAGACAGGTTTACCTGTTTGACAGGTGAACCCAGTCCAAGCGAGATCTTTTTCGGGTGTCATGAAGAACTATAGTCTTCGTCGTGCCCGTGTCCATTGGGATCGGCAGACGGGTGGAACAACGGATGGAAGAAAAGTTCATCCACCTGGATTACACGTTCAAGGACCAGTCGGAGGTCTTGGTGTCGATCAATAGGTGATCAAATCGATCTCGGTGGCAGAACACCCAACAACCCTCTCTCCGTGAGGTGTTAAAAGGTTGCAAAGAGCATCTCACACATCAACGGTCAACGTCCAAAGACCGTGGATTAGAAAACGATCGAGCTGGTTCTTTTTGTCCGTTTCGACCTCCCTGACAATAGCCTGACTTGCCGTCATCTTCTCGTGGCAGTAGTTATCCAAACTTCGATGAACATGTCACACCGAGATGGCTCCGAAGACACAGTCCGACTGAAGAAAACAAAACAGATTTGAATTCCTGATAAATTTGAGCACGATGAAGCACCTGGTGGATGTCACACATTTGGGAAAACTGATTGAAGGAAATGATTTGCATCGTCACGTCACGTCACATATCATGTCACGTCACATCACATCGCATCACGATACATCACGTCACATATCACGTCACGTCACTTTCACGTCACGTCACGTCAGTCACGTCACATTACGTCACGTCACATCACATCACATCACGATACATCACATCACATCACATCACATCACAATACATCACGTGACATATCACGTCACATCACATCACATCACATCACATCAAGATACATCACATCACGATACATCACATCACGATACATCACATCACATCACATCACATCATGATATATCACATCACATCACATCACATCACCTCACATCACGATCCATATCACATCATATCACATCACATGACATCACATCACATCATGATAGATCACATCACATCACATCACATCACATCACATCACGATGCATCACATCACATCATGATATATCACATCACATTACATCACATCACATCACGATACATTACATCACATCATGGTATATCACAACACATTACATCACATCACATAGCCTGGTGTTGGCGCAGTGGTTCGGGCAGCGGCTTGGGATCCAAAAGGTCCTGAGTTCAAGCCCCGTTGGGCCACTGAATTAATACACCAGGGGGTTGACTCAGCCTGTCATCCTTCCGAGGTCGGCGAAGTGAGGACCAGTGTACTGGGCTGGTTTATACCCCGGTTAAAATAGGTGTACCATATCCCTGTGTCGTAAGAGGCGACCAGGGTTGCGTCAGGAAGGGCATCCGGCGTAAAACATGTGCCAAATCACTATGCGGATCATACGGATGATCCGCTGTGGCGACCCCGAACGAGAGCAGCCGAAAGAAGAAGAAGATTACATCACATCACGATCCACATCACATCACATCACATCACATCACGATCCACATCACATCACATCACGATCCACATCACATCACATCAAGATCCACTTCACATCACATCACATAACATCACAATCCACATCACATCACATCACATCACATCACGATCCACATCTCATCACATCACATCACAATCCACATCTCATCACAATCCACATCTCATCACATCACATCACGATCCACATCACATCACATCACGATCCACATCACGATCCACACCACGATCCTCATCACATCACATCATGATCCCCATCACATCACGATCCACATCACATCACATCACAATCCACATCACGATCCACATTACATCACATCACATCACATCACGATCCACATCACATCACATCACGATCCACATCACGATCCACATTACATCACATCACATCACATCATATCACATCACGATCCACATCAGGATCCATGTCACATCATATCACATCACATGACATCACGATACGTCACGTCACGTCATGATACATCACGTCACATCACGTCACGTCACGTCACATCATCATATATGACATCACATCACGATACATCACGTCACATCACATCACATCACGATACATCACGTCACGATACATCACATCACATCACATGTTGATATATCACATCACATGTTGATATATCACATCACATCACATCATGATACATCACATCACATCACATCACGATACATCACATCACATCACATCATGATATATCACATCACATCACATCACATCACATCATGATATATCACATCACATCACATCACGATACATCACATCACATCACGATACATCACATCACATCACGATACATCACGCCACGTCACGTCACATCACATCATCATACACCACGTCACGATACGTCACATCAAGTCATGATATATCACATCACATCACATCACATCACGATACATCACGTCACGTCACATCACATCACATCACATCACGATACATCACATCACATCACATCACATCACGATACATCACGATACATCACGTCACGATACATCACATCATGATACATCACATCACGATACATCACATCACATCATGATGTATCACATCACATCACATCACATCACATCACGATACATCACATCATATCATCATATATCACATCACATCACATCACATCACATCACATAACATCATGATATATCACATCACATCACATCATGATATATCACATCACATTACACACATCACATCACATCACATAACATCATGATATATCACATCACAACACATCACAGTCATGATATATCACATCACATCACATCACATCATGATATATCACATCACATCACATCACCTCACATCACGATCCACATCACGATACGTCACGTCACGTCACATCATGATATATGACATCACATCACATCACATCACCTCACATCACGATCCACATCACGATCCATATCACATCATATCACATCACATGACATCACATGACATCAGTATACGTCACATCACATCATGATATATCACATCACATCACATCACATCATGATATATCACATCACATTACATCATGATAAATCACATCACATCATGATATATCACATCACATTATATCACATCACATCACATCACGATACATCACATCACATCACATCACGATACATCACATCACATCATGATATATCACTTCACATCACATCACATCATGATCCATCACATCACATCACGATACATCACATCACATCATGATCCACATCACATCACATCACAATCCACATCACATCACATCACATCACATCACGATACATCACATCACATCACATCACATCACGATACATCACATCACATCATGATCCACATCACATCACATCACATCACATCACATCACATCACATCACATCACATCACGATACATCACATCACATCACATCACGATACATCACATCACATCATGATATATCACTTCACATCACATCACATCACATCACATCACGATACATCACATCACATCACATCACATCACGATACATCACATCACATCATGATCCACATCACATCACATCACATCACATCACATCACATCACAATCCACATCACATCACATCACAATCCACATCACATCACATCACGATCCATATCACATCACATCAAGATCCACATCATATCACATCACATCACATCACGATACATCACATCACATCACATCACATCAGGATACATCACATCACATCACATCATGATCCACATCACGTTCCACATCACATCACATCACGATCGACATCACATCACGATACATCACATCACATCACATCATGATATATCACATCACATCACATCACATCACATCACAATACATCACATCACATCATGCTATATCACATCACATCACATCACGATCCACATCATGATCCACATCACGATCCACATCACGATCCACATCACATCACATGATGATCCACATCACATCACATCACGATCCACATCACGATCCACATCACATCACATCACATCACGATCCACATCACATCACATCACATCACATCATGATATATCACATCACATCACATCACCTCACATCACGATCCACATCATGATACGTCACGTCACGTCACATCATGATATATGACATCACATCACATCACATCACCTCACATCACGATCCACATCACGATCCATATCACATCATATCACATCACATGACATCACATGACATCAGTATACGTCACATCACATCATGATATATCACATCACATCACATCACATCATGATATATCACATCACATTACATCATGATAAATCACATCACATCATGATATATCACATCACATTATATCACATCACATCACATCACGATACATCACATCACATCATGATATATCACTTCACATCACATCACATCACATCACGATCCACATCACATCACATCACATCACATCACGATCCATCACATCACATCACGATACATCACATCACATCATGATCCACATCACATCACATCACAATCCACATCACATCACATCACATCACATCACATCACAATACATCACATCACATCACATCACATCACGATACATCACATCACATCATGATCCACATCACATCACATCACATCACATCACATCACAATCCACATCACATCACATCACAATCCACATCACATCACATCACGATCCACATCACATCACATCAAGATCCACATCATATCACATCACATCACATCACGATACATCACATCACATCACATCAGGATACATCACATCACATCACATCATGATCCACATCACGTTCCACATCACATTACATCACGATCCACATCACATCACGATCGACATCACATCACATCACATCATGATATATCACATCACATCACATCACATCACAATACATCACATCACATCATGCTATATCACATCACATCACATCACGATCCACATCATGATCCACATCACGATCCACATCACGATCCACATCACATCACATCATGATCCACATCACATCACATCATGATCCACATCACATCACATCACGATCCACATCACGATCCACATCACATCACATCACGATCCACATCACGATCCACATCACATCACATCACATCACGATCCACATCACATCACATCACATCACATCACATCACGATCCACATCACGATCCACATTACATCATATCACATCACATGACATCACATCACGATCCACATCACGATCCATATCACATCATATCATATCACATGACATCACATGACATCACGATATGTCACGTCACATCACATCACATCACATCACATCACATCACATCACGTAACATCACATCATGATACATCACATCACATCACGATATATCACATCACATCACATTACATCACATCACATCACATCACGATACATCACATCACTTCACATCACATCACGTCACGTCACATCACATCACGATACATCACATCACATCACACCATGATATATCACATCACATCACATCACATCACATCACATCACGATACATCACATCACGTCATGATATATCACATCACATCACATCACATCACATCACGATAGATCACATCACATCACGATACATCACATCACATCATGATATATCACATCACATCACATCACATCACATCACATCACATCACATCACATCACGATACATCACATCACATCACATCACATCACATCACATCACAATACATCATGTCACATCACGTCATGTCACATCACATCACGATACATCACATCATATCACATCACATCATGATATATCACATCACATCACATTATGATACATCACATCACATCACATCACATCACGATACATCACATCACGATACATCACATCACATCACGATACATCACGTCACGTCACGTCACATCACATCATGATACATCACATCACATCACATCATGATATATCACATCACATCACAATACATCACATCACATCATGCTATATCACATCTCATCACATCACAATCCACATCACGATCCACATCACATCACATCAAGATCCACATCATATCACATCACATCACATCACCAAACATCACATCACATCACATCACATCACGATACATCACATCACATCACGATCCACATCACGATCAACATCACATCACGATCGACATCACGATCCACATCACATCACATCATGATCCACATCACATCACATCATGATCCACATCACATCACATCACGATCCACATCACATCATGATCCACATCACATCACATCATGATCCACATCACATCACATCATGATCCACATCACATCACATTACGATCCACATCACATCACATCACATCACGATCCACATTACGATCCACATCACATCACGATCCACATCACGATCCACATCACGATCCACATCACATCATATCACATCACGATCCACATCACGATCCATATCACATCATATCACATCACATGACATCACATCACGATCCACATCACGATCCACATCACATCACATCACATCACATCATATCACATCACGATCCACATCACGATCCATATCACATCATATCATATCACATGACATCACATGACATCACGATATGTCACGTCACATCACATCACATCACATAACATCACATCACGATACATCACATCACATCATGATATATCACATCACATCACATCACATCACATCATGATATATCACATCACATTACATCACATCACATCACATCACATCACGATATATCACATCACATCACATCACATCACATCACGTCACGTCACATCACATCACGATACATCACATCACATCACACCATGATATATCACACCACATCACATGACATCACATCACGATAGATCACATCACATCACGATACATCACATCACATCATGATATATCACATCACATCACAATACATCACATCACATCACATCACATCACATCACATCACATCACATCACGATACATCATGTCACATCACGTCACGTCACGTCACATCACATCACGATACATCACATCACATCACATCATGATATATCACATCACATCACATCAGTAGGGTAAGAATACTGATTCTGGCTCACTTTTCCCCATGTAAATGAATGGGGGATTTTCAGCGATTCCCTTTTTTTTCCTTAAAAATAAACCCCCTTTTTATCCCAAGGTATATTTATTTGTCTCCCCTTTTAACTTGGAGGTTGAACCTCATTGAATTGAACACCTGGGGGTTGAACAGCTCACTCATTGAACCTATAAAGATTTGTTCATTCTCAAATTCCTTCAATAGTTTAATTTTCTTTGCACAATAATCCCCATCTAAAATATTGACAAACAAAACATTTGAATCTTTATATTTTTTAAGATACCCCTTTTGTGCCATTACGAAATGATAAACTTCTCTTAATGCTCTCATCTGGCCACCTCCTGAGCCACATATCATTTTGAGATTATAGTAAATTGTTTTTTCATTGTTCAATTGATAACCATCAAAGTTTTCAGTCCATTCAAGGATATTCATTTTTTTCTTTACATCCTCTAACTTACTAGTTTTTAAATTAATTCGCTTATTTGTTTTATTTACCTTTGTTTTAGTTATTTTTCAATAAGACTTATTTGATATTTTTCACATTCATTATGTTTTCCATTTATATACCAAGACTGAGATTTTCTCCACTCTTTAGTTTGATTAATACTTGGTTTAACCATTTATATATTGTGAAAAAACGCGGCGGTAGCCCTTAAAAAACCTAACCCATCTTCCCATCGTTAAAACATAATCTATTTTATACACTCTATCATACAATATCCATATGGAACACAATCTATTCCATTATCTAAAATAAATCTCTTATCATCAAAGGCTCCTAATGCCTTTTTATTTACTTCTTCACTATATATGTTATGTTTATAACTTCTTATTGTATTCATTTTCCTATAATCTTCTTTCTTATTCATCAAACAATTATAATAATTTCTAAAAGTTATTGATTTCTTTATTACATATTTCTTTATTCCCTTTAACCTCTTATCAATCTGTTCACCATACTTATAAGCATATGCCTTTGCTCTCAATCCAATAAACTCACTCATTACTTTTCCACCCAACTCATCCTTAAACTTACCAATAACCTTTTCATTCTTTTTGGAAAATAACTCACTCTTCTTGCTGAAATTACTTGTATCATATACTCCAATATTTTTCTTCATATCTTCATAAACATCATCAGTTTTTATATCTAGGATAAAACTATCAGTGTCCATATACAACAATGAAACATTTTCACCATACTCTTTCTTTAAGTCATTATACAAATAATCATACATCAATATCTTTGATAAATCAAGAACTGCTGTTCCAATATAAATTGGTTTATCCATTACAATACTTTCCTTTTTCATATGAATTGCAGAAAAGTTCTCTGAAAAAACCTCTTCTCTCTCAAAACTTGGTTTATTTATCAATCTCGAAGCTTCTTTCCAAGATGTTGCGAATCTAATGTTTTGCCTGTTTCTAACATTTTCCATAGTCTTTCCAAATACAGCATTATTCATTAATTTATAAAAGTCCCCTTCAAATTTTACTTTTGTATTTGCTCTCATATCTGTATTCAATTGAATATACTTTTTCACCCAAGGACTTTGTTTAAATTTTAAAACTCTATGAATTTTAGCTAATCTCAATCCTTCTCTCAAAAACTGTTTTAAGCTTCTCTGATGTAAAACATATCCCTCTTTATCATAGAATGTTGTTAATAACTTTTCTGTTGATTTGCCTTTAATATTAAAACTTTTATGATAATCACTAAACCATTCTTTCTTTGGGGTTTCTTTCTCACATGCAAAAGGAAGGTCTTTATGCTTATTATGAAGAACACTCGGGTACCTCAAATCAACTTCAAAATAATAACCTTCTTCTTCGTCATTCAATTCCTCTTGAGAAGAAATAACAATATTCATCAAAGCCTTTTCATAATCCTTTTCTTCCACCCACTCTAATTTACCATAAGGTAGAGATTGAGACATTGCCCATCCATACAAATTATTAGCATCAAAATACATCAAATAATTACTATCTTTTTCACTATCATAATTTGGGAGATATTTATTATTTGCTTTCACATATCTTTTTGAACATACTTGTGATATTCCACCTCTCTTGGACTTCTCAATCATCAAAAGCATATCAACATCACTGATTAAATCTATATCTTGTTTTGTCATTTTCAACATTGCACTCCAAGCTAAACCAGGAGCTGTGAAATAGTGGGCAGGGTCTAATCCATAACAATTTTTATTATGACAGAGTGTTCTAAAAGCCTCAAACACATCAGCTAACAATAAAACATCTGTTTTTAGATATAAATCATGATATTCTCCAAGGTTCTTTATCTTAAATATTTTCCATATTTCTTGTGCGTGTTTATATTCCTTATCACTTATCTCTTCTTCATAAAGGTTATTATAGAAACTTTCTTTTGAAGGAAGTTGTGTTTCTTTAAATCTCATAAATGAATCCATATAATCATAAGGATAAATTCCCTTACTTGTAAGAATTTTCTCTTTACTTTGAATTTCATTCCTTGTTTGAATTTCCTCTCTCGTAAGAATTCCTTCTTTAATCAGAATTTCATCTTTAATCTGAATTTCCTCTTTAGTTCGAATTTTCTTTATAATTAGAATTTCATCTTCAGTTAGAATTTCTTCATTAATTAGAGTTTCCTCTTTACTTTGAATTCTCTCTTTAATCTGAATTTCCTCTTTAGTGAGAATTTCCTCTTTTGGAAAGAATGAATTAAGATTTGGAAAAGAGTCCGTGGAGCTTAGATTTGATGCGAGGTAGGCTAGTGGTGTTCCCATAAACTTGTAAGAATCTAGAAACCTAATACGAGTTAAAGGTTTTGTGAATATCATTTTTGAAAATGAAATATACTTTTGACTTGTGTTTGTTATGGCAGAAATATTCCCTGGTGTTTTTGAAAGTTCATTTATAAATAGATGTGTATCATAGTTGGCGCTGTTGTGAAGAAAGACTGGAATAAAAGAAGGTAATTTATAATTAAGATTACAACAGGAATGAGCGGGACCTCTATATTTACCAGTAAGATGACAATGGTCTCTAACTTTAGACTCCTTAATTTCCCCCTCACAAATATGACAGATATTGTTCATTCTAAATTCTAATTTTTCTTCTTTGGTTAATTTCATCGGTTCATTTGTTTCTTTCATAAATTTAGTGAGTCTTATACAATCCTTTTCTAATCGTTTTACAAACTCTTGTGAAGCATTTTTTCCACGATAATGTTCAAGTTTGTTATACTTTTCTCCAACAGATGATTTGATATAATAACAGAAACCACAAGGAATATGTTTTTGATATTTATTTGTATATGGTTCTTTTGGATTAGGAGAAGCAGTATTTATCTTTTTAAGGATACATTCAAAATCAGCGTATATCACAAATGGGTGCATGATAGATTTATTATAATCTTCAAAATAAATCTTTTCACCAGGTTTAGGCATTGTAATTACAGCTGATTTATGATTACTACAATATTTTGAATGTTGTTCTAATCGTTCTTTTGTATGAAATGAATTAAGACATCGCTTACAAGGATATATTTTGTTTGCTGTTCTGAATACCTGAGAAGAGATTAATCTTGATAAATTATTGATGTATGTGTAATGTGAATTCTTTCCAACACTAAAATATAAAAGGTCAATGTGTGTTTCTTCATTTTTATAGTTGTTTGAAATTTTTAATATTTGAACTTTGTTTGTATCCGTTAATCCATATACATTAATAGAAAGATTATTCTTTTTCTCAAATTTAGGAATATCTGTTAGTGGCATTGGGAATTTAAAATCTTTAATGTCCAAGGTATTCTCATATTTCATATATTGTTTTACTCTTTCTGAATTACATTTTGGTGGATGAAAGTGAGCAAGAACAGACCAGAGAAAACATTTATTATCATTGTTCTTAATATTAACAACTGCCTTCTTTAGTTTTATTTCTTTTGGTAATTCAATATAAGAAGAAGCTTTAAGAGGGTTTGATTTTAGAATGTGTATATCTAAAAGATGATTTTTTTAATATTGAATCCACTTCCTACCACTGTATTATCAACATCCTCCTCTTGTCTTGATAGTTCTTCATAAACCCCACTATTCAAAAAATCTTGAAATGATGTTATAAAATGAAGACCTGTTCTCATATAAGGAGTATGTTCTTCATCTTGTCTTTTCATATTCATTTTCACTCCCATATAAAACTTTAAAGTTTTCATTTCTTTTAATGTCTTTTTAATAAATTTTTCAACATCGGGTTTCACTATTTCAATTGATTCAGCTATTGATGATGGACCGGGTTCTCCAAATTGAAAAATCCTTATTTTTATATGCCCTTTAAATGCCCCATCAGTGTTTTCAATATAATAGTCTCCCTTTACTTTAAACTCATTTTTCTTGTGTTTTTGTGATTGAAGATGTTTATTATAACTACTCTTCAAAACATCCTTTGAACAGATATCACAATGTTTTCTTTCCAACTCAAGAGGAGATATTTGATGAAATAGATTAAATGTGTGTTTGTTGGTTCGGAGGTGTTTTCTATAATGTTTATATTCGTGATTACAAACATCGCAGTACGTTGTATTCACCATATTTATAGAATAAAACTTTGCTTAAACTAAAATTTTCTTGATGAAAATTTCGTTTAATTTATAGGTGAATCTGTGCTTAAAAACATTTTATCCTCCAACTTTTTCACTTAATAAATACAATGTTTCAAGACACAAAAGACAAGTTTCAATCAATCTCTTCATCTGTTAAAGATACTGAGAAATATGTCAAGGATGTAAAATTGAACAAAGATAAATATAACAACTATTGGATAAAAACTATTATGGTAAATAATATGAGTTCTTCAATTTCCTTCAGTGGAAGGGCTTTTAGTATACTTGGTAGAACATCAATTAAAGTATCTCTAACAAAAGTTTCTCCTCTCCTTCTAGTAATATATTCAAAACTAGAAAAAGCAATGAAACAAGAAAAAAGTATCAAAGAACAAAAACCTTATGGATGAAGCTTTAGAAAGAAAAGATAAGACCATCTGTAATATGCAAGGAGAAATTTGTATTTTTTTCAACAACCCTAAAGATGTAAATCCTGATGAAATAAAGGATGTTAATATATCAGGTGAAATGACATTTCGTTCAATAGTAGTTAACGATAATTTTAAAATTACCTTTAATATAAAAAATGTTGCCGTTGAATCTGATAATGAAAAAAAGTATATCGATATCGATGGTAATATACAACTGAAAGTATAGATGAATTTCAGTTTAAGTAAAGTTTTACTTTATAAATATGCTAGACTTTCCTGATTCTCCATATGACAAATTTGAGAATTGTCCTGCGTGTGAAAGACGGGGATTAAACACAGAGTCAAAAGCCTATAAACAATGTATATTCTGTGATTATCTTCTAATTAATGATAATAAAAAATATAAAAAGGAAAATAATTCTTTTAGATTTACACCAAAAATGAATTACTTTACAAGATTGATTAGAGAAATGAATGTAAAGTATGAGGATGATAACACACCTTTCCTTACAAGGGAAGAAACTGAACGTATAAGAGAAATGTTCAAAGGATTGTTGTTGTATATTATTCATGGATGTAATTTTCAGGGAAATATCAACACAAGATATTGTATAAATAAAATAATGGATTATCTTGAAATTAAACCTGAACTTAGGATAAAATATGGAGTTTCTAAAAAAGCCAATAATAAATTAAATAACCTGTTTTTCAAATATATAAATGAACGATTTTTTACCTATTTGGGAAAATAAGATAAAATTTAACAACCATAAAAATCTCCCAAATTCATTAAGATGTCTCATAGTTGGTTCAAGTGGATGTGGAAAAACCTGCTTACTTTTAAAAATGCTCCTCACTCCCAACTTTTTAGATTATGATAATTTAATAATTTTCACAAAGTCGAGTTTTCAACCAGAGTATCAACTACTCTCACAAGGTTTTAATGCTGGTCTTCAAAAAGAAGATATAATCGGTTTATTTAAACGTCAAAAAAACCTAAATGATTATAACATTGAAGATATAATTCAACTATTTTGTGATACACAGAGATGTAAAAAGAAATCAAATCTTATAACTTGTATTCTTAGTGATAATACGGATGATATACCGTCTCCCCAAGATTTGGATAAATCAAAAAAGAACCTCGTTATCTTTGATGATTGTGTTAATGAGAGAAACCAAACGGTAATGGACAGCTACGACACAAGAGGGAGACATTCTTCTTGTAATTGTATTTATCTTAGTCAATCGTACTTTCAACTTCCTCGTCGTTCCATCAGAAACAATGCTAATACTTTTATTTTATTCAAGTTAAATTCAATAGATATCAATAATTTTTGGAGAGATAATTGTTCTACATTATGTAGTAAAAAGAAATTTGAGGATTACATGAAGCACACGACTGAAAAATATAAATATATTGTTGTGAAACAAGATGAGATATTAAGGGATATATTTTTTGTTTTATAAACAATTACATATATAAATGACAACTATTATTATAAATCTTGTGGGTAAATCTGCTTCTGGAAAAAACTTTCATAAATCAAGGTTCTTGTGTAGTACAAATGAGAATATTGTAAATTTACTTAAAAAACACCCCGTGATACGCATTGTATCAACAACAACTAGAGCAATAAGACCTGGAGAAGTAAAAGGTGAAGATTATCACTATATTTCAGTGGAGGAACATATGCGATTGAGGAATGAAGGACAAATATTTGAGGAGGTTTCTCTTGGTACAACAAAATATTCACATTGTAAGAGTGAGTTAAGGAAACTAAAATCTGGTGGTGTTGGGATATTAGAAACTAATCCAGAAGGAACGAGACAAATTATTAAATATCTGAGCGGAGTGAAGATTTTATCATTCGGTTTTGATGTTGATGAAGAAACTCAACGCAAACGTATGAAAAGCAGAGATGCAAGTATTAGTGAAGAAGAAATTACAACTCGCATTAATGTTAATAAAGAATTTGATGAAATATTTAAAGAAAAGGATTTATTTGAACACATCTACTTGAATGATGAAGAAAAGGAAAATTTCCCTGTTAATCTTCACAATTCATTAAATGATATTTTACAATAAATAAATGGATCCAAAAGAAAGAGCAAGAAGATTTAAGGAACATCAAGAGTTGGTTTCAAAAGTTGTAAAACAACAGGAAGACATAAAGAAGAAACGCAGACAGAAACTAACGGGCGAAGAAGCATTTGAAAGAAAACAAGAGAAATTTTTTAAACCACTTTTAAAAACTTCCCAAGAAAAAATGAAAGATGTTTCCACAGTTCCCACAGTAGAATATACTCCCAGAAAGCTTCAAATGTTAAAAGATTTCAGTCAAATGATGGAGGAAGAATTAGAGCATTTAGGAGAATTAGAATATGATGATGAAGGTTTATTTCAACAACTGGAAGAGATTAATCAACTCCCTGATTATATTGTGAATGCTGTTCAAAACAATGAATATTCAGCGGATTCAAAAACCAAAGCAGGACTCATTCCAACAGAACAACCAGCAATATTTCATCTTGTTCAAGAAAAGGTATTGATATTTAATGATGAATTAAGGTTCTTAAGTTCTGCTCAACCCCCTGTTAAACTAACTCCGAGATTAATGTTTGTTCTCACAAAAGATGGAAGACAAGGTTCAACTGTGAGGGATGAATCAAAGTATATTGATAAACCATTGGATATGGAAAATAATGATGATAGAGTATATATTGATTTGCTGAACACTCTAAATTATAAGGTTATTCTTTCTGGTAAAAGTAGGAAGAATGAGAAGGAGAAACACATTATTCAGGCTTTAAGTATCCTTGGTTCAGGTATTAGTTTTCTTTCAAATGACCCATCGCAATTAGTTAATAGACTGTTATTGTTGTTGGGCAGTAAGAAGGCTGGAAATAACAATTGTTTTAATGAAGCATCAGCCATTTTAGACCAGTTGATGAACATGAAAATAATTAATAAATCTCAATATAAAGACATTTTATCTCATATTAAATAAGATGAGAAGCACAATCCTGAGTTTTAATTTCACAACAAGCGACCACACATCTTCATTCCCATACCCACGACAACTTGACACAACAAAAGAATATGAGGCATCTTTATTGTCCATGGAAACTTATAATACCTTATTTAATATAACCGAGAAAAATGACAAGTTTAGTTATAATCCGGGAAGTGGATACAAAACGATAACAGTCTCACCCGGAGCATACGAGATTTCTCAAATATCTTCCGAAATTGCTCGTCTTATGAAAGAACAGGGTAATGAACCAAAAAATATTGTTATAAACATTCAAAAACATACTTCAAAATCAACGATTAAAGTTAAAAATAACTACAAGGTTGATTTCACAATTGATAATTCATTTAGAGAGTTATTAGGTTTCTCCTCAAAAAAGATTGAAACTAATGGGACGTTTTACAGTGATAATGTCATTCAAATATCCTCAGGAATAAATTCGGTGTTAATTCACTGTGATTTGATTGATGGTGCTTATAATGATGGAAAAAAAACAAATACAATATTTTCATTCAGCGCATACTCAACCCCAATTGGTTATAAATTCAATATGGAACCTAAAAATTTGGTTTATCTACCTGTGTCAGGAAAAACCATACACAGAGTAAATTTTAGGATAACCGACCAAGATAATCGTGTGATTTCTTTTAATGGAGAAGTTATATCCATCAGAATTCACCTACGTGAAGTTTTTCAATAAATAAATTCGATGGTTATTGTGAGGAAACACGAGTTGGGAAAATATAAAATAATTACAGGGGATGGGATGTTCCTTTCCCCGTACTACAAGGGTGAAGGTATGTATCTTGGTAGAGGATACTATAAACCTAAGAGACAAAGGGGTGTCGGACATCAATTTAGAGGAGATGGGATAATTGATACTCTCATGGGTATTGGTTCAACTATTCTTAAACATAAAGACCTAATTGGTTCAACTGCTTCTGCTGTGGGAAATGTAGCAGGTGCTGTAAAGAGTATAAAAGATGCTCAGAAGGAATCTCATAAATTACAAGCAATAAAAGAAATTAAGAAAGGTAAAACTCAGTTGTCCCCCCAAGAACGACAGAAAATAATTCAAATACTTGGATCAGGGTTTCAAAAGTTTTAACATCTTTTTTCCTAAATAAATACAAGTATGGAAGCAATTGATAGTATCTATGATTTGGATGATACTATTATTATCTCAAACTCCACTAAAAAAGAAGATTACTTCAAGGTAAATGCAATAACTGGAACAGACTGGAATACAAATGGTACAAAAAGTTTTGAAATAGGTCAGGTCAGGTATGGGAGCATGTGCCAGAACAGCGCGTCGCTGCGTCCACTTTCCGCCGGTACTCCAGGGGCCTCCGTCTGGCCATCCCCCAGGCAGATGCCAGGCCCATCCCCATCTCCTTGAGATGATGGTCAACCTGTTGCAACCATGAGGCACGTGGTCGGCCCACTGGCCTCCTCCACTCATGAGACTCCCTCGCTGAGAGAATCTGGTGAGCAGGATCAGCGTCAGGAAAACGAGCCACATGTCCATACAGCCGCAGCTGACGCTCACGGACTATGCAGGTAACAAATCTCATCCGAGTCTCTCTCAGCAACCGCTCGTTGGACACAAAATCTGACCAGCGATAGCCAAGGATTCTCCGAAGAGACCTGGTACCAAAGGAATTAAGTCTCCGTCTCAGATCCTTGGTCAAAGTCCAAGTCTCGCACCCATAGAGCAAGACTGGAAGTACCAAGGACCTGAAGACTCGGACTTTCGTCCTCCCGCACAGGTACCGGCAGCGCCACACCCCATGATCCAGTGAATCCATGACTCCCCAGGCCCGACCCAGACGTCTATTGACCTCCGGCTCACAACCTGCGGAGACATGAATATCACTGCCAAGGTAAGTGAATCTATCCACGACCTCAACATCCTCACCACAAACAGACACAGACAGGACAGCAGCATCCAAGATGTCACCGAAAGCCTGGATCTTTGTTTTGACCCAAGAAATCCGTAATCCCAATGGCTCCGACTCCTCATTCAGCACCTCGAGGGCCCCCAAGAGGATGTCTAAAGTCTCCGCAAAGATGACTGCATCATCTGCAAAATCAAGGTCCGAGATCTTGACATTGCCAAACGATGCACCGCAACTTGATCTCTCCGACATCCTCCCAAAAATCCAGTCCATACAAGTGCTGAAAAGTGTGGGGGCAAGTACACATCCCTGACGAACTCCAGTAACAACTGGAAATAAGTCAGAGGCGGTACCACCACACTTCACAGCACTCTCAGTACCAGAGTAGAGTTCAGACATCAGATCGATCAGTTTCGGTGGCACCCCACGAAGACCAAGAATCCTCCAGAGGACATCCCGATTCACTGAATCGAACGCTTTACAGAGATCAACATAGGCTGCAAGCAGCCCCTGCCGAAACTCTCGTCTGCGTTCAGTGAGGACACGAAGAGCAAGGATACGGTCAATCGTTGACCTCTTTGGTGTAAAGCCTGACTGCTCTGGACGCTGGTGCTCAAGCAGATGGTGGCGAACCCTATCAAGAATTATCCGAGCAAAGACCTTGCCCGGCACTGAGAGCAGCGTCACCCCTCGGTAGTTGTTGCAGTCTTGGCGATCACCCTTCCCTTTCCAGAGAGGGACAACAAGGCCCCTCTTCCAGTCAGTTGGGATGATGCCTGTGTTCCAGGCAGAGCACAAAACTGCATGCAACGACGCGAGTGCAGCATTTCCACCAGCCTTGAGAAGTTCAGCATGGATGCCACAGATCCCTGGAGCTTTGCCCCGTTTCAACTGGTTCACCGCAGCCCGTGTTTCCACAAGCGATGGCGGACCACAGTTGATTCGAGGGTCAGCAACAGGGATTGTAACACCCTTGACGTCCAACTCGACAGCTGGGGGATCAGCCTGGTACAACCGCTCAAAGTAACCGGCCCAGCGGGCCTTCACTTCAGACTCCTCTGTCAAGAGCCTACCACTCTCTGCTCGAACTGCAGTGCTCCGAGGGATGGGCTTGGATGAACGTAATGCGCGAATTCCCCTGTAAGCGGGACGAGAATCACCTGTCCACAGGTGATGCTCTACGCCCTCACAGATTCCTCGCACATAGGCCTCCTTGTCCACCCTCAGTGCACGTACAGTTTTACGCCTCAGCTCCCTGAACAGCTCAGCTCTGCCATTCAGCCTGGCCCTGCGACTCTGGTCAATGGTATCCAGTGTCCCTTGAGAGACAAAATTCTTCTTTGCCCTGCGGTGAACTCCAAGGCATCCACCGGCAACATCAAGGACGGTGGTCTTGAAGGTGCTCCACAACTCTTCAGGACCCCCCAAAGCACCCAGACCCCCCAAGTGTCCACTCAGCCTGTTCGCAAACTCCTCAGCTACTCTCTCATCCCTGAGCTTGGCAACATCCAGCCAAGGCTGGGATGGTACCATTCTCCAGGATTTAAGGTGCAGCTTTAGAGTTGCTACAACAAGCCTGTGGTCAGTATTGAGGAACTGAGCACTCCGGTAGACCCTGCAGTTCTGGATCATCCTCCAACGACCGTCAATGAGGACATGGTCAATCTCCTTTGCCACACCGCCAGCGTTGGAATACCAAGTCCAGCGATGAGCTTGCGGGCGCTGAAACCATGAACCAGCCACCCTAAGTCCATGACTTCTTGCAAAGTCAAGGAACTTAGTGCTATTCTGGTTCATAGTTCCTGACCCATGGGGACCAACACACACCTCATAACCATCCCTATCAGTTCCAGTCGATGCATTGAAATCCCCCAAGACTAGAAGTGTATCTCGTCTGGGGCACTGATCAACCACAGACTCGAGTGTGGCGTAGAATGCATCCTTCACGGTGAGATCACTCGCCTCAGTCGGAGCATAAATAGAGACCAGGGAAATGACACCTAAGGAGTGACGAATCCTTAATCTCATAATACGCTCGTTGACCGGTGTTACCTCAATTATCATTGGGGTCAGCTTATTGGACACAGCTACAGCAACTCCTTGGGTATGGTAACCATCAGAGCGACCAGACCAATAGTAGGTGTAACCACCCACCATTATCTCGCCGCAATCCGGTCTCCGAACCTCAGAGAGAGAGCTGCAATCCCGATGTCCAAACGCTTGAGCTCAGATGATAACAGAGACAGGTGATCATCCTCTCTTAGGGATAGGACATTCCAGGCACCCACCCGAAGGGACCGCCTCAGGTTAACCCAAGGAGACCGCCGTCTGGTGGACGACACCTCAGCACCACTCCGACACACTCTCCCGCAATCTGACCCAGGGATGTTACCCCGTGGTTTCCCTCCTATCAAAGATTGGGGGTCCCGAAGGCTTTGCCCCAATCCCATCATCCGGTGAGCTGCCCTGCGAAGGGAAGCTGCACAGGAGGTACTCCCACGGAGTGGGTTTTCAGATTTTTTTGCGTTTTTGCGTTTTGCGGAATGAAGCGTTTTACGGTGGCTGGAGTGCAAATCCTGCCACCAACCTCCTAATAAGAAGTAACCCAACTGCAGGAGGACGTCCGCAGACACAGTTGGGCACTAGATATGGATGGCCTTTGGCTCACAAGGAGCTCCTCCGCCCTTTGACAGGTTTTGTTTTTAATCCTGCTGGGTGTCCATATCCAAACACCCTCCTCACCAGAAAACCTGGTGGGGGAGACGGTTTAGTCGCCGACAACCCGACCATGGAACAGGTTAGTACAGGTTTACATGGTACCTGTAGCAGGTCACAGATCGAACCTGACCTGACAAAATATAAATTTGAAATAAATAATCAACAAACCTATTTGAATCTCTCCGAAAGTTTCTTGTTGTGTAAATTTAAATTCACTAAGGCTGGGAATAACACAAACGCTACACTTGTAAATGATTTCTTCTGGAAAATGTTTGATAGTGTGCGATTGTATATTGGAACACAAGAAGTTGAAGCGGTTGATTATGTCTCTGCTGTATCTGAAATGATGAAATTTACACTCTATACATTCAGTGATAGAATGGGAAAGGGGTCTGTCGAAGGTTTTATTCCTGATATGTCAACGGGAACAAACACAGACCCTGGATATATTCAAAGGAAAGGAATGTATAATGATGATACAAAAGCAGAAAATAGTTTTACTGTGGCAGTTCCTCTTAAAGGTATATTTGGATTTTGTGATTATGATAAAGTTCTGTATGGTCTTAAAATTAGATTTCAACTACAAAGGAATGATAATGAAAATAGATTGCTTTTTGGTGTTGGTAGTGCTTTTGGTGAACAGAATAAATTTGTAATTGAGGAGATGAGTTGGTATATCAGTGAATATACTCCTAATCTTAAAACAGAAGAGATGTTGAATCGAAGACTTAACTCAAAGAAACCACTCAGTGTATCATACCTCAAAAGAAGATGTCAACACGTTAAACTCAATCAAACTACTTACACGTGGAATTTGGGTGTTCTGGAAGGAAAGCCACGATATCTGTGGATGATTTTTAAAAAGCCAGATGGTGATACTGCGACTGATAAGAATAATGCATTGAGTGATAATGCTAAGGTGAAACAACTTCGCGTTTCTCTAGATGGAACATTTTATCCACGAGATAGATTGGAAATTAATTGGGAAAAAAATGATTTTGCTGAAGCATACAAGTCTTACCAAAAGGTGTGTGAAAGTAATGGAAATAAAGAACCTATTTTGGATATGACAGCATTTAAAAGTTTGTATACAATCTATGCGTTTGACCTGAGCGCTCAAAAGGAAACTATAAAGTCTAATCGAGTGGATACTTCCCTATACATTGAAAGAGGAGAGAGTGAAGAAGTTGATACATATTGTTTGCTTTTGGAAGAAACAGAATTGCAGATTAATACAGATAATGGTGTGATGATTAGTCTCACATAATTTTTTGTTAAATAAATGAGTGGCAAAGTACCAACTGGGGTATATGTTAATCAAATCAATCTTCATAAACTATCATCTTGTGTTCAAAATCAAAAGCCTTGTACGATTAACGTTAATACAATTCAGAGAAAAGGAGCAGTAAGAATTGATGTTTTGCTCACAAGAGAACAGGTTAAAATCTTGAATGACACTGGCTCACTTAAAATTAAAATGACAAAACCAATGTTGAAAAAATATTCAATAAGAGAGACGAGTGGAGGATTTCTCCCATTTCTAATTCCTTTATTTGCTGGTTTAAGTGCGGTTGGAGCATTGACGGGTGGTATTTCAACAGCGGTGAAAACTGCCAACGAAAGGAAGGCTCAACTCCAGGCTCAAAAAGAATTGGAAAGACATAACAAAGAGTTGGAGAAACAAATTAGTGGAAGTGGTGTAATTGTAGATTTTGCTGAAAAAGTTGAAGGTCTGCCTGATAAAGCGAGATTGTTAGTTGGAGATATGCTTTCTTCTACAGCACAAGCAGGTGTAAAATTAACGAAAATAGGTAATGGATTATATCTTTCTAATAAATAAATGAGCATTGATGAGTGGTTGAAAGAATTTGGAAAGAATACAACATCAAATTTACAACTTGCCAAATATTGTAAGAAATTAAAAATTCATAATGTGGTTATTTGTATGAGAGATGAATTAACAAATGTGCCGAAACATACAAAGAATATTATTATGAACTTAGAAGATAATGATGGGAACGGTTCTCATTGGGTTTGTATTTTTAATAGTCAAGACAAATATTATTTTGATAGTTTTGGTCTTCCACCACCTGTTGAAGTCATAAAATTCTTACAGAATGGTGTTTATCAAACATTTCAAGTCCAAGAATTAAATTTCAAGTGTTGTGGTCAATTATGTCTATATGTGTTATTTCAACTCAACAAAAATAAAAAATTTTATGATATTATTTTTAATCTAATATAAATGACTTATGTTGGTAAAGATGGTTCTATCTTTGGTGTATCTCAAGAACTGGATATTGATTTATCAAATTATTATACAAAGGCACAGGCTGAACGACATAAATATAATATAAATAAAAATATTAACATGAAAAATGCTTATAAATTAAAAAATTATCCAAGCCCGACTGACGCGAATGACTTGGTGAGATTAAGTGATTTATCACAATATATATACCTAAATAAAACGGCTGTGTATTCCAAAGATACAGAAGTGTTGATATTATCTCCAGGTCATACAGAATTCACAGTTCGAATTAAAATAAATTTTTATAAAGAAGGGCGTATCGTTTGTATGAGAATAGAACAATGGGGGTATGATATGAATGATTTAGGGTATAATTGGTCATTTAAAATTAACCTCGAAGAGCTGGAACAATTAAATCAGCCTCGTAAGGAAGAATATTATGCACTTGGTATCGAGAATGAGTTTTGTGGAGCCACGATTAGTAAACAACAAATAAAAGAATTTAATAAGGGTAAATATAATAATGGTTTTGCCCTTGTTTATCTCATGAAAACAGAAAAAACAGGATTATACATAATAAGTAAGGAAATACAAAATGATTTAACTATGGGAAGATGGGGAGGTGTTTCGTGCCATAATATTATTCTAACATATATTTCTAATACATAAATGACAGCAAGAAGGCTTCAAGAAAATTATCATTTCTGTGTCCAAGCATACCTTCAAGAAAAGGGTATTCGTTATTTTAATAAATATGTTCTACAACATAAGAATGAGGTATTTTCAATAAAAGATTGGCATTATGCTGATGTTGATAAACCGACAACTTTAGATTTAATTAGAATGTTAAATAATGAAAAAATTATAAGGTTAAGAAAAGGTAAGGCTCTTTTAGAAATTCAAAAGAAATTTTATTGGTTTCCTGTTGTAAAAAAAATTATTTTGGATACAGGAATAACAAGAAATCCTGATGAATATATGTATAATATTCTATGGGGTGTAAACGATTCAAGGATAGTAAGGGATGAGGAAGGAGTTGAAGAAGAGAGGGAAGAGGAGGAAAAGGAGAAGGAGGAGAGGGAGAAGAAAGAGAAGGAGGAAAGAGAGAGAATAAATAAATATTATAGTATGGAAACCAGTGAGATTCAAAAAGAATAGAGGTATTACAGAAAATAACTCAACCCACCGAGGAGGAATACAAAGAATTAACAAGTCTATTTGCAATACTTTCGACAAAACTATTGGCATCGTCAAGCTATTCATTTTAATTCAAGTTTTTTCTTAAATAAATGGAGGAGAGAGTGAAGGCATTTCTTAGGATTCTTTATGTTTTAAAAATTAAGATTCAAATGTGCATGTTGGAAACTAAAAGGTTTTTGCACTCTGCAGGAATTTTTCTCATAAATAAATGAGTTATTGTCTCAAATGTAAAAAGAAAACTAATACTAAAAATATTTCATATATTAAAAGTAAAAATAACAGGGTTATACAAAAAGGTATATGTTTGGTGTGTGGTTCATAAAAAAAATCAATTTATCTCCAAACACAAACTCGGAGGAGATATACAAAAGTTTTTATCAGGAAGTAAATTTACAACTACTGGAATACCAGGGAATTACATCTTCCAGGGTATTCTTTCTGTGGTCCAGGCACAAACTTGGATAAAAGATTAGATGAGGCAGACAATCCTAAATCCTGGAGTAAACCAATCAATAGAGTTGATGAAGTGTGCATGAGACACGATATTGATTATGGGAATACCACAACGTTGGAAGAAAAGCATGAAGCCGATAGAGAAATGTTGTATAATTTGTCTCTGATACAAAATCCAACCTTGAGAGAAAAAGTTGATAGGTTCATCGTGAAGAAGATGATTAGTGCTAAATTGAAACTTGGACTTGGAAATTCAAAAAACTTATAGGCTCTAATGATGCCATTAAGACTGAAGAGCAATTAGCTGATGAATTACATAAACCAATATTCACAAAGTTTCAGAGAAGGAAAGTTTATTCCAAGGAAGTTGATTATATCTGGTCTGCTGATTTGATTGAACTCAATAATGATAAGGGGTACAAGTATGCTTTAACCGTTATTGATTTGAGGAGTAGATATGCGTGGGTTGTCCCTTTAAAAACAAAACAGGTAATACTCTTATGTTAGCTTTTCAACAGATATTTAATAAAAGTAAGAGAAAACCTAAAAAATTGTGGACTGATGAGGGTAGAGAGTTTTATAACAAGACATTTATGAATTTTCTAAAAAATAACAGTATTACATTATACAGTACCTTTAATGAAGGGAAGGCAGTTGTTGAACGTTTTAATCGTACCTTAAAAGAGAGACTATATAAAAAATTCACACAACTCGGTTCACAACAATGGTCATCTTTTATTCAGGATATTGTGGATAAGTATAATGACACGATTCACACGTCAACAAATATGAAACCATCAGAAACATTTACAAAATTAAAATATGAAAAAGAGATTAATGTCAGAAAACCTAAGTTCAAAGTTGGTGATATCGTAAGAATATATAGGTGGAAATCTCATTTTGAAAAGGGTTTTACTGAACGATGGACGAAAGAACTTTTTAAAATTGTTGATGTAATAGATACAGTTCCTTGGACTTATAAAATATATGATTTGGAAGGGGAAGAGATTTTAGGTTCATTTTATTCACAGGAATTACAAAAGACAAAACTAAGCAGATAATACACCTTTGTGGACACTCGAGGGCCAAGTCCGAGGTGTATAACAGTATATAATGTGTGTCAAGGGGTGGACGTTCTTACATCTGTGAACCCCAAACACAGAATCCTCAACTGAATAGTCAAGGCTTAACTTTTGTTTGTGTGTGTGTGTGTGTGTGTGTGTGTGCAATGGGAGCAATAGGTTGGCGCTTCACTCCCTCCTACTATACACCGTTGTGGACACTCGAGGGCCAAGTCCGAGGTGTATAACAGTATATAATGTGTGTCAAGGGGTGGACGTTCTTACATCTGTGAACCCCAAACACAGAATCCTCAACTGAATAGTCAAGGCTTAACTTTTGTTTGTTGATGTGTATGTGTGTGTGTGTCCCAACCCTCACATTCAAAATCTCAACCCCAACCCTCACATTCAAAATCTCAACCCCAACTCAATCCTCACCCAACACAGTCTTTTTCAAAATGAGATTTCCACCTATATATATATATATATATATATATTTTACGTTTTTTTTTTTTTTTCTCTTCTTCCAATTCTGTCTTTTAAGGCTTTCAGGTTTGATGACATAGAAAGAGGGAGTAAGAACTTTCTTGATAGGTTTAAATCCCAAAGAGTGGTAGCATTTCAAGTCTTCAAAATAACCCCAACTTTCCAAGTCTCCAAGGTAGTTATTTAAACCATCAAGGCAGAACTCATTTACTGATTTTTTCAAAATTTGTGAGTCTCCAAGGTAGTTCCCATATTTAGAACCATCTTGGCAGAACCCTTTTCCTGAGTCTCCAAGGTAGTTATTTAAACCATCAAGGCAGAACTCATTTACTGATTTTTTCAAAATTTGTGAGTCTCCAAGGTAAAACTTGTATTCTGGCTCATCAACGTATAACTTGTTCAGTGGGTATTGTCTTGATAACTCACAATGAGTACTATTGCTGTAAAACTCTTTTTCAGGATTTTGCTGGTCTCCAAGGTATAACTCTTTGGTTGGGTCATCAAGGACGAACTCGTTCTGTGGGTCTTGGTCGCTCATAAGGTCTTCAACCAAGCCAACAATTTCGCCCCAAGTTGTAGCAAAAGCAGTATTTTCATTTCGTATTTCAGACACAATTTCCTGTGAGAGAAAATAATAATGTATTAATTAAGTTATTTAATTATTAAATGAGTATGCTTCAATCAAAGTTTGAAAATAGGAAAATAAAAATCTTACCTCAACAGATAAGAGGTTTGAATCCAGTTCATCAACTTGAAGGTTTAGTTCCATACAAGACAGAGAGTTCCAAGGAACACCAAAGTCATCCCACTCAAGGTCTTGCTCGTTCTGTAGGTCTTGGTCGCTCACAAGGTCTTCAACCAAGTCAACAATTTCGCCCCAAGTTGTAGCAACAGCAGTATTTTCATTTTGTATTTCAGATACAATTTCCTGTGAGAGAAAATAATAATGTATTAATTAAGTTATTTAATTATTAAATGAGTATGCTTCAATCAAAGTTTGAAAATAGGAAAATAAAAATCTTACCTCAATAGATAAGAGGTTTGAATCCAGTTCATCAACTTGAAGGTTTAGTTCCATACAAGACAGAGAGTTCCAGACAAGCACACAGCACACCATTGCCAGCAAAAACAAATGTTTAAAATGGAGCCTGGGTTTGAAGCTTTTATAGAGAAAGACTGGTGGGTGTGGTTTCCTTTGGAAATTCCCTGGGCAAGCCTAGGCAAGCCATCATTGGGAAATTTTTCAAAACCATAACATCCTGTAATTTTCTAGTGATTTCTTTGTGAGTCAGAGATGAACTGGAAATGATGTAAGAGTGGGCGGGGCTTAGCAAAAGTAGGCGGGGCTTAGGAAAAGTGGGCGTGGCTTAGAAAAAACCTTATGGAAAGTGGGCGGAGCTTAGCAAAAGTGGGCGGGGCTTAGGAAAAGTGGGCGTGGCTTAGAAAAACCTCATGAAAAGTGGGCGGAGCTTAGCAAAAGTAGGCGGGGCTTAGGAAAAGTGGGCGTGGCTTAGAAAAAATACCTTATGAAAAGTGGGCGGAGCTTGGCAAAAGTGGGTGGGGCTTAGGAAAAGTGGGCGTGGCTTAGAAAAAACCTCATGAAAAGTGGGCGGAGCTTAGCAAAGTGGGCGGGGCTTAGAAAAGTGGGCGTGGCTTAGAAAAATACCTTACAAAAAGTGGGTGGAGCTTAGCAAAAGTGGGCGGGGCTTATTGAATACCTTATGGAAAG
>NW_028222464.1:37500-39025 GCF_056783735.1 Eptatretus burgeri | reverse complement strand
ACCCCTGGGGAACTTTTTTGAGATGATGACCAAATGGTGTCTTGTTTCCAATTCACCTCCCTCATTATCTGGAACATGTATGACCTTTTTCATTCAATGGCAGGGGATTCCCCATCTCTGATGGTATATTTGTTGTTTCCTATTCTCTCATGTGCACGTGTGAAGTAATATTCACAAGATAGAAATACAACCCAATCGTGTTTATACACCGCTCAGCGTTTAACAACAACCGGAAGCAAAAGGTCATAGCTCACTACACGGATTCCAAATAGCCAGGGCTATTGTGTTGTTGTTGTTGTTGTTGTTTCCTATTCTCTCACGTGCACGCGTTAAGTTTTAAGCTCACTTTGTTCGCTATTAAATTACGAGCAAATATCACCCATCGCTTCACTAACAGGAGTACTGAAGGGGGGGCGACTGGAGGGAGGGGGAGAGAGAGAAGGGGAGCGGCGGGAGAGAGGGGTAGAGAGAAGAGAGGAGGGCGGGAGGGAGGGGAGAGAGAGAAGGTGGAGGTGGCGGGAGGGAGGGGAGAGAGAGAAGGTGGAGGTGGCGGGAGGGAGGGGAGAGAGAGAAGGTGGAGGTGGCGGGAGAGAGACAAGGTGGAGGTGGCGGGAGGGAGGGGAGAGAGAGAAGGTGGAGGTGGCGGGAGGGAGGGGAGAGAGAGAAGGTGGAGGTGGCGGGAGAGAGACAAGGTGGAGGTGGCGGGAGATAGAGAGGGAGGGAGGAGCGGTGGGGGAGGGAGGAGCGGTGGGAGAGAGAGAGGGGGCGGTGGGAGAAAGAGAAGGGGGTGGCGGGAGAGGAATGGGAGAGAGAGAGAGGTGGGAGAGAGACAGAGAGAGGGGTGGGAGAGAGACAGAGAGAGGGGTGGGAGAGAGACAGAGAGAGGGGTGGGAGAGAGAGGGGTGGGAGAGAGACAGAGAGAGGGGTGGGAGAGAGACAGAAAGAGAGGGGTGGGAGAGAGACAGAGAGAGAGGGGTGGGAGAGAGACAGAGAGAGGGGTGGGAGAGAGGCAGAGAGAGAGGGGTGGGAGAGAGGGGTGGGAGAGAGACAGAGAGAGAGAGGGGTGGGAGAGAGACAGAGAAAGAGAGGGGTGGGAGAGAGACAGAGAGAGAGGGGTGGGAGAGAGACAGAGAGAGAGAGGGGTGGGAGAGAGGCACAGAGAGAGAGAGAGAGGGGTGGGAGAGAGACAGAGAGAGAGAGAGAGGGGTGGGAGAGAGACAGAGAGAGAGAGAGAGGGGTGGGAGACAGACACAGAGAGAGAGAGAGGGGTGGGAGAGAGACAGAGAGAGAGAGAGAGAGGGGTGGGAGAGAGACAGAGAGAGAGAGAGAGAGGGGGGGGAGAGAGACAGAGAGAGAGAGAGAGAGGGGTGGGAGAGAGACAGGGAGAGAGAGAGAGAGGGGTGGGAGAGAGACAGAGAGAGAGAGAGAGGTGGGAGAGAGACAGAGAGAGAGAGAGGGGTGGGAGAGAGACAGAGAGAGAGAGAGAGGTGGGAGAGAGACAGAGAGAGAGAGAGAGGTGGGAGAG
>NW_028222464.1:0-12500 GCF_056783735.1 Eptatretus burgeri | reverse complement strand
GGGAGAGAGACAGAGAGAGAGGGGTGGAGAGAGACAGAGAGAGAGGGTGGGAGAGAGACAGAGAGAGAGAGAGAGGGTGGGAGAGAGACAGAGAGAGAGAGAGGGGTGGGAGAGAGACAGAGAGAGAGAGAGAGAGAGGTGGGAGAGAGACAGAGAGAGAGAGAGAGAGGGGTGGAAGAGAGACAGAGAGAGAGAGGGTGGGAGAGAGACAGAGAGAGAGAGAGAGGGGTGGAGAGAGACACAGAGAGAGGGTGGGAGAGAGACAGAGAGAGAGGGGTGGGAGAGAGACAGAGAGAGAGGGGTGGGAGAGAGACAGAGAGAGAGAGGGGTGGGAGAGAGACAGAGAGAGAGAGGGTGGGAGAGAGACAGAGAGAGAGAGAGGGTGGGAGAGAGACAGAGAGAGAGAGAGAGGGGTGGGAGAGAGACAGAGAGAGAGAGAGAGAGAGAGTGGAGAGACAGAGAGAGAGGGTGGGAGAGAGAGAGAGAGAGAGGGGTGGAGAGAGACAGAGAGAGAGAGGGGTGGGAGAGAGACAGAGAGAGAGGGGTGGGAGAGAGACAGAGAGAGAGAGGGGTGGGAGAGAGACAGAGAGAGAGGGGTGGGAGAGAGACAGAGAGAGAGAGAGGGGTGGGAGAGAGACAGAGACAGAGAGAGAGAGGGTGGGAGAGAGACAGAGAGAGAGAGGGGTGGGAGAGAGACAGAGAGAGAGAGAGAGGGGTGGGAGAGAGACAGAGAGAGAGGGGATGGCAGAGACAGAGAGAGAGGGGGTGGCAGAGACAGACAGAGAGAGAGGGGTTGGGAGAGACAGACAGAGAGAGAGGGGTGGGAGAGACAGAGACAGAGAGAGAGAGGGGGTGGGAGAGACAGAGAGAGGGGGGTGGGAGAGACAGAGAGAGAGGGGGGTGGGAGAGAGACAGAGAGAGAGGGGTGGGAGAGAGACAGAGACAGAGAGAGAGAGGGGTGGGAGAGAGACAGAGACAGAGACAGAGACAGAGACAGAGACAGAGACAGAGACAGAGACAGAGACAGAGACAGAGACAGAGAGGGGTGGGAGAGAGACAGAGACAGAGACAGAGACAGAGAGAGAGAGAGCGGTGGGAGAGAGACAGAGAGAGAGAGTGGTGGGAGAGAGACAGAGAGAGAGAGCGGTGGGAGAGACAGAGAGAGAGGGGGGTGGGAGAGACAGAGAGAGAGAGGGGTGGGAGAGACAGAGAGAGAGAGGGTGGGAGAGACAGAGAGAGAGAGGGGGGTGGGAGAGACAGAGAGAGAGAGGGGGTGGGAGAGACAGAGAGAGAGAGAGGGGTGGGAGAGAGACAGAGAGAGAGGGGGTGGCAGAGACAGAGAGAGAGGGGTGGGAGAGACAGAGAGAGAGAGAGAGGGGTGGGAGAGAGACAGAGAGAGAGGGGGGTGGGAGAGAGACAGAGAGAGAGAGGGGGTGGGAGAGAGACAGAGAGAGAGGGGGTGGGAGAGAGACAGAGAGAGAGGGGGGTGGGAGAGAGACAGAGAGAGAGAGGGGGGTGGGAGAGAGACAGAGAGAGAGAGGGGTGGGAGAGAGACAGAGAGAGAGAGGGGGTGGGAGAGAGACAGAGAGAGAGGGGGGTGGAGAGAGACAGAGAGAGAGGGGGTGGGAGAGACAGAGAGAGAGGGGTGGGAGAGACAGAGAGAGAGGGGGTGGGAGAGACAGAGAGAGAGGGGGTGGGAGAGACAGAGAGAGAGGGGGTGGGAGAGACAGAGAGAGAGGGGGGTGGGAGAGACAGAGAGAGAGGGGGTGGGAGAGACAGAGAGAGAGGGGGGTGGGAGAGACAGAGAGAGAGGGGGGTGGGAGAGACAGAGAGAGAGGGGGTGGGAGAGACAGAGAGAGAGGGGTGGGAGAGAGACAGAGAGAGAGGGGTGGGAGAGAGACAGAGAGAGAGGGGGTGGGAGAGAGACAGAGAGAGAGGGGGTGGGAGAGAGACAGAGAGAGAAGGGGGTGGGAGAGAGACAGAGAGAGAGGGGGGGTGGGAGAGAGACAGAGAGAGAGGGGGTGGGAGAGAGACAGAGAGAGAGGGGTGGGAGAGAGACAGAGAGAGAGGGGTGGGAGAGAGAGGGGTGGGAGAGAGAGGGGTGGGAGAGAGAGGGGTGGGAGAGAGACAGAGAGGGGTGGGAGAGAGACAGAGAGAGAGAGGGGTGGGAGAGAGACAGACAGAGAGACAGACAGAGAGAGAGGGGTGGGAGAGAGACAGAGAGAGAGGGGTGGGAGAGAGACAGAGAGACAGAGACAGAGACAGAGACAGAGAAAGAGAGAGAGGTGGGAGAGAGACAGAGAGAGAGGGGTGGAGAGAGACAGAGAGAGAGGGGGTGGGAGAGACAGAGAGAGAGGGGGTGGGAGAGACAGAGAGAGAGGGGGTGGGAGAGACAGAGAGAGAGGGGTGGGAGAGACAGAGAGAGAGGGGGTGGGAGAGACAGAGAGAGAGGGGGTGGGAGAGACAGAGAGAGAGGGGGGTGGGAGAGACAGAGAGAGAGGGGGTGGGAGAGACAGAGAGAGAGGGGGTGGGAGAGACAGAGAGAGAGGGGGTGGGAGAGACAGAGAGAGAGAGGGGGTGGGAGAGACAGAGAGAGAGAGGGGGTGGGAGAGACAGAGAGAGAGAGGGGGTGGGAGAGACAGAGAGAGAGAGAGGGGGGTGGGAGAGACAGAGAGAGAGAGGGGGTGGGAGAGACAGAGAGAGAGAGGGTGGGAGAGACAGAGAGAGAGGGGGTGGGAGAGACAGAGAGAGAGGGGGTGGGAGAGACAGAGAGAGAGGGGGTGGGAGAGACAGAGAGAGAGGGGGGTGGGAGAGACAGAGAGAGAGGGGGGTGGGAGAGACAGAGAGAGAGAGGGGGGTG
Source organism: Eptatretus burgeri (assembly GCF_056783735.1). Classification (NCBI taxonomy): domain Eukaryota; kingdom Metazoa; phylum Chordata; class Myxini; order Myxiniformes; family Myxinidae; genus Eptatretus; species Eptatretus burgeri. The sequence continues at coordinate 9,640 of NW_028222464.1, read as the reverse complement.
GGAGAGACAGAGAGAGAGAGGGGGGTGGGAGAGACAGAGAGAGAGAGAGGGGGGTGGGAGAGACAGAGAGAGAGAGGGGTGGGAGAGACAGAGAGAGAGAGGGGTGGGAGAGACAGAGAGAGAGAGGTGGGAGAGACAGAGAGAGAGAGGGGGTGGGAGAGACAGAGAGAGAGAGAGGGGGTGGGAGAGACAGAGAGAGAGAGGGGGTGGGAGAGAGACAGAGAGAGGGGGTGGGAGAGAGACAGAGACAGAGAGAGAGGGGTTGGAGAGAGACAGAGACAGAGAGAGAGGGGTTGGAGAGAGACAGAGACAGAGAGAGAGGGGTTGGAGAGAGACAGAGACAGAGAGAGAGGGGTTGGAGAGACAGAGACAGAGAGAGAGGGGTTGGAGAGAGACAGAGACAGAGAGAGAGGGGTTGGAGAGAGACAGAGACAGAGAGAGAGGGGTTGGAGAGAGACAGAGACAGAGAGAGAGGGGTTGGAGAGAGACAGAGACAGAGAGAGAGAGGGGTTGGAGAGAGACAGAGACAGAGAGAGAGAGGGGTTGGAGAGAGACAGAGACAGAGAGAGAGAGGGGTTGGAGAGAGACAGAGACAGAGAGAGAGGGGGTTGGAGAGAGACAGAGACAGAGAGAGAGAGAGAGGGGGGGGAGAGAGAGAGAGAGAGAGAGAGAGAGGGGGGGGAGAGAGACAGATAGAGAGAGAGGGGTGGGAGAGAGACAGAGACAGACAGAGAGAGAGGGGTGGGAGAGAGACACACAGAGAGAGAGAGAGAGAGAGAGAGAGAGAGAGAGAGAGAGAGAGAGAGAGAGAGAGAGAGAGAGAGAGAGAGAGAGAGAGAGAGAGAGAGAGAGAGAGAGAGAGAGAGAGAGAGAGAGAGAGAGAGAGAGAGAGAGACGGACGAGGGGGGGAGGGAGCGAGAAAGGGGTGGTAGGGGGAGAGGAGGGGGTGTTGGGGAGAGGAGAGGAGGGGTGGTGGGGAGAGGAGGAGGGGTGGTGGGGAGAGGGGGAGAGGAGGGGTGGTGGGGAGAGGGGGAGAGGAGGGGTGGTGGGGAGAGGAGGAGGGGTGGTGGGGAGAGGGGGAGAGGAGGGGTGTTGGGGAGAGGAGGGGTGGTGGGGAGAGGGGGAGAGGAAGGGGTGGTGGGGAGAGGAGGGGGTGGTGGGGAGAGGGGGAGAGGAGGGGGTGGTGGGGAGAGGGGGAGAGGAGGGGGTGGTGGGGAGAGGGGGAGAGGAGGGGTGGTGGGGAGAGGGGGAGAGGAGGGGGTGGTGGGGAGAGGGGGAGAGGAGGGGTGGTGGGGAGAGGAGGGGTGATGGGGAGGGGAGGAGGGGTGGTAGGGAGAGGGGGTGGGGGGAGGGAGGAAAGATCATGTGAGGAGAGTGGAAAGGAAGGCAGACGTGCGGTGGAGCGTTAATTACGATTCATACGGTTTCGTTAAAATGATTCTCCATAGAATAACAGTGAAGATGGAAACAAAATGATGCCTGAAATCCATTTTCTACCAGTCATACTATAAACAGGGCCCAAAGACAAACACCGCCCGGAGACGTCCGGAGACGAAACCCGCCGAACGCATATGGAGCTGCCGTCCGGACACAAATGTTGCTCGGACCCGTCCGGACGCCCAGAGCCCAACTCCCGTCCGGATATGAAATCCATCCGGACACGTCCGGAGACCAACTCCCGTTCAGATATAAAGATCGTCCGGACACGTCTGGAAACACTCCCGTCCGGATATAAAGACCGTCTGGAGACAAACTCCCGTCCGGATATAAAGACCGTCTGGAGACAAACTCCCGTCCGGATATAAAGACCGTCTGGAGACAAACTCCCGTCCGGATATAAAGACCGTCTGGAGATAAACCCCCATTCGGATATAAAGACCGTCTGGAGAACAACTCCCGTCCAGATATAAAGATCGTCCGGACACGTCTGGAGACAAACTCCCGTCCGGATATAAAGACCTTCTGGAGATAAACTCTGTCCCGATATAAAGACCGTCTGGAGACAAACTCCCGTCCGGATATAAAGACCGTCTGGAGATGAACTCCCGTCCGGATATAAAGACCACCCAGACGTGTCCGGAGACAAACCCTGCCCAGACACGTCTGAATATAAACTCTGTCCAGATATAACCACCATCCCGATATGTCAAGAGACAGACACCGAGAGAGGCAGGGGGGAGGGAAGAGTGAGAGAGGTGTGGGAGGAGGGTGCTGCACAACATTGGGAGGAGGGAGAGCAAGGATGGGAAAAGAGAGAGAGAGAGGGGTGGGTGTCTGCGAGTTAGCAGAGAGAACATGTAATACTTTATGAACAAAACACACACACACACACACACACACACACACACACACACACACACACACACACACACACACACACACACACACACACACACACACACACACACACACACACACACACACACACACACACACACACACACGTGCTTGGCTGATATCGGTAATTTTTCTGGAATTGGCAGGTTTGAGTCGGTGTGATAACTGAATGCAGTACGTACTGTATACAACCCAAAATCATTGAGTAGCTTTCTTTCATCGAAAAACAACATTGCATTTATATAAATGTTTCAGGGATATGTTCATCAACATTAATCTTTACAAACAGCTGTGTGTGAAGGGTAGAAAAAAATTGGGCTCGCTGATTTACAAAACACAGCAAGGGGCTTGGAAATCGGGTGTTATTTTACAACAGTTCACTCGGGATGACAGGGCACGAACCGCTCGTTCGGTATGACGGGGCACGAACCGCTCGTTCGGTATGACGGGGCACGAACCGCTCGTTCGGTATGACGGGGAACGAACCGCTCGTTCGGTTTGACGGGGCACGAACCGCTCGTTCGGTATGACGGGGCACGAACCGCTCGTTCGGTATGACGGGGCACGAACCGCCGTTCGGTATGACGGGGCACGAACCGCTGCTCGGTATGACGGGGCACGAACCGCTCGTTCGGTATGACGGGCACGAACCGCTCGTTCGGTATGACGGGGCACGTAACCGCTCGTTGGTATGACGGGGCACGAACCGCTCGTTCGGTATGACGGGGCACGAACCGCTCGTTCGGTATGACTGGGCACGAACCGCTCGTTCGGTATGACGGGCACGAACCGCTCGTTCGGTATGACGGGCACGAACCGCTCGTTCGGTATGACGGGGCACGAACCGCTCGTTCGGTATGACGGGGCACGAACCGCCACTCGGTATGACGGGGCGTGAACCGCTGTTCGGTATGACGGGCACGAACCGCCGTTCGGTATGACGGGGCACGAACCGCTGCTCGGTATGACGGGGCACGAACCACTCGTTCCGTATGACGGGGCACGAACCGCTCGTTCGGTATGACGGGGCACGAACCGCTCGTTCGGTATGACGCGCACGAACCGCTCGTTCGGTATGACGGGGCACGAACCGCCCGTTCGGTATGACGGGGCACGAACCGCTCGTTCGGTATGACGGGGCACGAACCGCTCGCTCGGTATGACGGGGCGTGAACCGCTGGCTCGGTGTGACGGGGCACGAACCGCCCGTTCGGTATGACGGGGCACGAACCGCTCGCTCGGTATGACGGGTCACGAACCGCTCGTTCGGTATGACGGGGCACGAACCGCTCGTTCGGTATGGCGGTGCACGAACCACTCGTTCCGTATGACGGGCACGAACCGCTCGTTCGGTATGACGGGGCACGAACCGCTCGTTCGGTATGACGGGGCACGAACCGCTCGTTCGTTATGACGGGGCACGAACCGCTCGTTCGGTATGACGGGGCACGAACCGCTCGTTCGGTATGACGGGGCACGAACCACTTGTTCGGTATGACTGGGCACGAACCACTCGTTCAGTATGACGGGGCATGAACAACTCGCTCAGAATGATGTGGCGTGACAAAAGCGTCTGCAGTGAGTGAATAATTTGCTTAGAATGACGTAACGCAGTACCGCTATTGACAATGGGTGCTCGGCAAGTGGCTTACCCACTCAAGCAAGCACTCAGATTATATGGTTGATAAGGAACTGTTGGCCAGGCTGTGGCTGCGTACCATCTCGGATCCCTTTCTCCAGGCAGTATTAAAAGATAAGTTTAATGCTTTGGAAATTTCACATTTTCTTGTGCGTCTGTGCAGCAGGGAGGGAACATAGCCTTGCTTGCTTAAAGTAAATTGGTATATCGGCTTAGTTATACGACTCGTACTTTCGTTAAATTATCAGATTTCGACACTTATTTCGTCCGGATGATATCCGATCCTCAAAACCGAAAGAATATTTTGATGATGTACAGTACTTTGATTTGTCCGTGAGAGTAGATCGTAGCAAATCGTATCATATAATGTATGAAATCGCTCCAAGCTCCTGATTTGAAAACTATAGTACTTACAAAAGCGATGTATACAGGGATTTGTAGCCATGATGAACAGGAATTCGATAATATGAGTGAGGAAAGTGAAAAAAAATAAAACTTTAACATTCAGACATCATTGCGACCTGTTCCAAGAGAAGACATGGTTGAGCAGGCCAAAAACATGGCAGCTTCAGACCCCAGCGAAGTTACCCAGGAAACGCTTAAAGACCCCAAAGGGTGAGGTGGCCGAAAATGTGCCTGATAAAGGACTTAATTAAATAAGGCCATTGATTATCTTCAAAAGAGGTGTTTTAATAAACCCAAACACCCAATTTTCACTCGCACTCCCATGGAGTTCCCTTCGTGTGCATGCAAAGATTCGGGCTGCTGGGTTTCATGGTTTTAGAGTTATGGAGAAGATACACACAGAGACACATACACTTATTAGTGTAGATTTTGTGCAAGTCGAGTGGGGTATTACCCCAAGTATGAATCTGGAAAAAATGCTTGATTGAATAATGTAGTGAATAGCAAAGGTTATCGATGTGATCAATTGTGGAGGAGATACCATTCCTTTTTATGATATCGACTCGTGGAAGAGTGGTGTCAAGGCAACATTGGGACAGTGGGGACGCAGTCGGGCAAGGGAAGGAATTAACGGAAAAAGAGGACTTGAAATGGCGACCTGCAAAGAGGAAGGTTTTTTTTTTTTGGTTGGGTTAATGGGGGTAGAAAAATTGTGAGTGTTTATAAGATGGTACTGTGCTGCCTGCTTGATGTCCTGGGGTTTTCTGGGGGGGGGGGGGATGGAATCCAAATTCAAATCCATTGGGACCATACACTTTACAGAGCGTTGGTGCTGCTGAATCAGTCTCTTGGGCTATTGGGTACAATCTTGGACGGGTCGCCATTCCGACGCAGGATACTCGAATGGCACAATCATCCCAGCAAGCTGTTACTCATTTTGCTGACCTTGGAAGGATGACAGGCTGAGTCAATTCCAACTGGTATTAATTCAACAGCCAAGCACGATCACAAGCCTGCGACCTAATCATTAAGCCATTACCAGGCATGGTGGGGAGGGAGAATGGGATTAAATCACCTCCAAAAGGCAGTTCCACAAACGGGAGAAAATAGCACAAAAGAGTGGATGTGGGCACTAAGGCTACGTTTGAGCAGTTTAACTAGTAGGGGCTTATTGGAAGAACCAGCATTCTGGAGTTGCTGGGGAGGGTCAGTGGGCTGATAGAGCAGAGGGTGCTGGATCGGAGGAGAGACGGTAAATATCGGAGACTCCATCCAACTGTTCACGATGTGAGGGAAACAAGTAGATTGTCCATTTTTCATGGTGCATATCTATAATATTGACAGTTTTATGTTACATGGAATGTAGGAGAGACAGATGTGATGTTGGGCTGCCACCCCAGAGGGGAGAGTGGTGCTTCATTGAGCTATGCACATCGATCTAGGAAAACGATGAAGGATGTCCAGTCTTCATCTGGCTTTGGATGCCAGATTTTATATGGTCAGCAAAGGAGAGTTCATGGTGGTGATGCAAATATAAATATTTTCAAGGGACTGAATCTCGTACAGTGGCTGGCCATGCAAACAGATATGTCAGGGTGAGGCTGATATTTGCCAGTATTGAAAGGCACTCCATTTGTCAGACTATTATTTGATCAATTCAACATCAGCAGAGCGTGATGCAGCTTCTTTTAGCATTTCAGTGGATTGGAGTTATTGTACAACACAATGTTGGTATGTTTTTGGTGGGGGGGGGGAGGGAAAGAGAGGGTTCTCTGGAACATAATTACCCTCGCCGAAGGAGAGGTGTTGCGTTTGGGTCTGTCTGTTTGTTTGTCTGTCTCTCTGTCTTTGTTTGTCCGCACAAAACGTTCGTGTTTTTCTCCGCAGCCACTTGTTGGATTGAGACAAAATTTTCAGCATAGGTGAAACTAATCATATCGAGTGTTTAAATCATAATTATGACATCATCGGTCACATGGTGTGGCAGCCATGTTGGAAAAACGGAAAAACTTTGGACCTCTGTTTCTCTGAAACCGTACCAAGGGAAAAAATTGAAACTTGGCACACGGCAAGTACTCCTCATGGGGAATGTGATTTTTTTTTATGACGTCAAAGGTGCCTTTGTTGTGACGTCATATTTGCATATGTGTAACGCTGCATCTGATCAGTATGAAAAGTTTTGTGGGTCATCTTGGGATAAAATGGTACAAAGAAAAAAAATTGATGTCATCAGTCATGTGATTCGGCGGTCATATTGTTTAAAAAAAACAAAAAAATAATCTTCATAAATCATCTCTGAAGTGGCTGAACAGATTGAGGCAAAACTTTACACGTATGACTGCCTATACATGAGGCACAAAAGGTTCACACGTATGACATCGTGGGTCACATTGTTTGGCAGCCATATTGGATTTACCCTAAAACCTAAAAAAAAAAAATCTTCTTTTCCAGAACGGTTGGACAGATCGAGGGGAAACTTCACACAAATGTTCCCCAAGCCATGGATGTACAAGTTTGCTTAGGAATAATTGATTGGTGACATGGTTTGGCAGCCATATTGGATTGAAAAAAAGAATAAATAATGTTTTTCTCTGGAACCACTTGATCAATCAACATTAAGCTTTGCACTTATGATCTAGTAGTGATGGGAAATGCATGTTTTAAATTTCTACCAGATCGAACGCATGGTCTGGCAGCCTGAATTGTTTAATTTTTTGTCATATGGGTTCCTTTTTCTTTTCTTTTATTTTTTATTTTTTCCTTAATAAGGCTCACTTGACTGCACCTGGGTGGGTTTTAGGGTAGAGGAGTAACAGCTGAAATGCAAATCCTATTCAGATTCCTCCTAATGATTTCATCTTTGTTTTTTGCTTGTTTGGGTTCCTTTTCATTACTCCAATGCAGGACTGCACCTATTTGATCTTCCATTTGATTTGAATTCAATTTATTTTAATCACATTCTTAATTCAATTAAATAATGATAAATGTCTTGGGTCAGGGTCAAGTGTCCGATCAAAGCGGGATGTCTTGGTACCCGGTCATCACTGCCAGCAGTTATAAAGTGGCAGTTCTAGTTATGTCTCTTTTTAATTACGTAACACACCAGTACACAAACACCATGCAAAATAAATCCTGGTAAGGGTCTGCAATCTCTGATTGCCCTCTTTCTTGTTTCTTTTGAATTTGAGCCTTATGAACTATTGTAGTAGAAAAGTAAGTGTATGAAATTGCCCATGTGTGAAATCATCCAAATTCACCCTTTCCAGATATTCAAACTTATATCTACCTTTTCATCCCTTGCAGTTGTTCATTTGACTTCAAATGGACACCCTGGCTTCTGAACGAGACCTGTTCCGAGTTCAGCTTTCAAAAAGAAAACTTTCTCAAAGGATGCAAATGGTCATTCATTTTCCTCTGTCATTGAGGAATTATTGAACCATCTGTACATCTAATAATTAGTAAACTATCTTTACATCTAATTATAATTAAATCATAAATACATCAATTTAGTAATTATTATACCATATCTAATTATTATTTTATTTTTAGTATTATTTATTATTAATTATAATATTATTAAGATGTAATATTATTAAGATGTAATAGATGTAATATTAAGTTATAACTAATTATTATTTAATAATTATCTAATTATTTTACCATATATACATTTGGTTATTATCCCATATATACATCTAATTATTGAACTATATATACATCATAATTATGAAACCATCTATACAACTCATTATTAAACCATCCATGAATCCAGTTATGAAACCATCTAAACATCAAGTTATTTTTAGCCATCCATATAACTAATTATTAAACCATCTTTACATTGAATTATTAAACCATCTACACAACCATTGTTAAACCATCTACTCAACTAATTTTGAAACCATCTACACAGCTAATTATTAAACCATCCATATCTCATTATTAAATGGTCAAAATAACTAATTGTTAAACGGTCGATATAACTAATTATTTAACCATCTACATAATTAATTATTAAACCATCTCTATAACTAATTATTAAACCATCCACACAACTAATTATTAAAGCATCTATACATTTATTAAAGCATCTACACAGCTCATTATTAAACCATCCATATAACTAATTATTAAACGGTCAAAATAACTAATTATTAAACCATCGAAAATAACATTTTAAACCATCAAAACTACGACTTATTAAACCATCTATACATTGAATTGTTAAACCACCTACACATCAAATTATTAAACCATCTATACATCAAGTTATTGAACCATTTATGTATCAAGTTATTGAACCATTTATACATCAAGTTATTGAACCATTTATACATCATATTATTAAACCATCTAAACAACTAATTATAAAACCATCGATACATCTAATAACTATTAAACACTTTAAACATCTGAAAATTATTAAACCATGTATATTTGTGCCATGTAATGCCACCCCCGATGACCTTCTGTTGTTCTCATCTTTGTTCACCTTACCACTCCACCCGTATTATTCAATTTAGTTTTGTTATAAAAGTTTTTGTTTGTTAGTTTTGTTATACGAATAAAAGCATTATTCGTAGCCCTTTGATTGTTCAAAGCTATTGTGTTTTATTGGTAGCTTATCTTTTATGTCATATTTGTATGTCCATGAACATTTTAATTTGGCACAGCTTTTAGTTCCAGAGTGTGCTTTGAACTTTTATTTTACATTGGCAGAGATAACAAAAGCCTCTCTCTGTTTATGTCATTTTGTATTTCCTTTTGTGCATTTCCTAATCTGTATCCATTAATTCCCAAATCAGCTCTTTCGTTCTAAAGACATGGTATTGTTTATATTTCTCTCTCGATTCACATACTATAATGTCTTGCAGGGCTCCAGATGGCACTTGTTTGGCAACTACCAGTGAAGATAACATTGTTCGAGTGTTTAATCTGCCATCACAGCTCTGCCAGGACAACAGCACAGAACCTACTTCTGACATGGTATATGGATTGATATACAGGGTGTCTCAGAAGTCTGGACCCAGAAGAAAAAAAACATTACACATTATACTTTGAACTTATTAAGTATTCAAATTGATTCCTATTAACTTGCATGCACGTACAATGATTGGAATTGTGTTTCTCTGAAAGAAGAAGTTTCTACATCTCTGAACGTTTCTAAGAAGGAAAGACTGATGTCCGCACATTCCTTTAAATTGTTTTCCTTCAGCTCTGCTATACTACTTTTGTCTCGTGCTCTAAACCATGGATTTC
>NW_028222463.1:30000-39038 GCF_056783735.1 Eptatretus burgeri | reverse complement strand
ATATGTCACAAACCTCAAATATATCATTATAAAACCAGGCCAAATCCTTTCGAACCCCAATGGCACACATTAAAAGTGGTGCTTGAAACTGTAGTATATCCTTAACTTCAGGTATCGGCTTCTTTATTCACCAATCGTTGAAAATTTTGAACAGATCACAGATTGAATGCCAATACTCACTATATGACACAATTATGTTCTTATTGGGATGGCAGCAAAGCCGGGAGAAAAGCACGCTCATCACTGAGTGGTATAGCAAGGGTTAGAATCCCAATTCCGCTATAAACTGTCATCTTGGTGTCTCACAGGCAGAGCGAGGCATCAATGTGTTCCGTCCTCGAGATGGACATTAAACTGGGCTTTTTGTCTGTTAACATTTGTTGCTGGACGTTAAAGATCCCATGGTGTCCTTCATGAAGAGTGAGCAAGCTTTTGTTTGCAGAATGAATAAATTAAAAAATTCCTGCCCTGACTATCACTGGGAAGGCAATTGCTTGCAATTTTCACCTGTATCAAGTGGAATAGTGCAAGTGCTTTTACCATTGACCCGTTAACAGACGGTTGGATTATTGAGGGCGGGGAAATAACGGCAATCCCGAAAAATAAAATACTCCAAGTTAGAATGTGCGAGAAAATAAAATCTCGTATATCTGCATTTCTGTAGCTTTATTGATACTCTTTCAAAAACGATCACTTCTTTTAAAAGCTACGTCCTGTAATAATTCGAATTGCCAGCAAAAATTAGCATACTTCAGATAAAAAGTGTGTGTGTGTGTGTGTGTGTGTGTGTGTGTGTGTGTGTGTGTGTGTGTGTGTGTGTGTGTGTGTGTGTGTGTGTGTGTGTGTGTCTGTGCACGCACACGCACGTGTGTGCCTGCGTGTGTGTGTGCGTGCGCGTGGTACCATTGCTGTGGTGGAATTACTCGAACCTCCAGCGGAGTCAAACGTCGCTCCAGTAACTCCAGTGCGAGTTGAACCATTTATTCACGTGTACATGGGAAACAAAACAAATGCACAAAGATACACCAAGATGTGTCCCTGCGTACCCCTTTTCTCAGAGTTCTGTTCACAAGCCTAGCTTTTTATAGCAAAATTATTTGCATAGAAAGGGGGAAAGAGGGGGCATGGGTCAGGCAATGAACAGTACATGTTATCTTTGCAAAACTACATATCACTCGATGTTCCTCAGTCTCTTAATTAGCAGAACACCATTTATGGTTTGTGTGCGAGCATGGGAACACTGGTCACAATGTGCAAGCATGGGAATTCATCTCTCACTCAAATGTGGTCTGATTGCAAGCAAGCAGTTTGATTCACTGGACAATGCTCTCCGTCGTCCTTAGAGTAGTATAATGTTACAATCGCGCAGGCAAATGTGTGGGCTGCTTCTTCTCTTCAAGAACGTGATTCAAAAAAACACTTTCATTTGCCTTCACTTCATTCTCGGTGAACAACTCCATATATGGTGACAAAACGACTTTAGTTAATTACAAAGCTTTGCAATAGACTTGATACCTTTACAAGCATTTAAAAGCATAAGTATATCGTTGGCTGTTGGTTTACGTAGCAATACGAATACAGAGCTGTGCCAGTTATGTCCTAGTGGACCTTATATGCATGTCCATGGGGCTCATATTTGTCATTACACAAGCTTCAATCAAATCAATTGATACTCGTACATGGGTATAATTAATACCAAATCACAGATACATACTCATAAAATGAATGTAATAATCATGTTTCTAATGAGCTTTTAAATCAATCATTGTCTATCATCAAGGTTTTTGCGAATATATTTATTATGTGGGCTGAAAACCTTTATTTGTGATGTTAAATCAATCATTAGGCTTAATTGGGCCACAGCCAAACAAAAACATAATATAAAGTTGCTATTTTAAAAGAAATTTTCCACCGCACTCACGTTGTTGTCCCAAAAGGGACAATTTAAATCATTTTTACCCATGATTCATCATACCCCGTTCCAAGAGGAGAAAAGAGCTCTTTTTTATTCAAGTTCATTCATATTAATTGGCAGTGAGTGCTCATTGAAGAAGGATGCTGGAAGAAAACCATTTCAATAGCATCCCAGCCCGGTTGATGAACGTTTCTCCAATAACTCAGCCACCTGCTCCACGGCCTGGTCACCAGCTGCTGCCACAAGATGCAAAACATGTCATCAAATGCCTGAAAGTTAAGCGGGCCACGATGTAGATAGAACAGCACTCAGTGGGAAACACAATCAAGTCACTTCCTGAGCCACGGAGAAGGCAAGCCCTGTAGGTACAGAGATTAGATCTGACACTGGGTTGTCGATGACTCACAGTATGGACCCTCAGGGCCTTTGCTGTGTGTCTCACCTCAACGGTAAGACCAAGCAATATTTTCAGAGCGAGGTTTGTGAGTGTTGTCAGTGTCGCATCCACAGGCACGCACCATTCACGGCGAATTCAGCTCGTTTCCTCACCAGGTTTAAGCTTGTCCAACCTTCTCTTTAGTGGCTTTTATTCATCTGCTCATTTAATCTCCCCAGGAAGGGGGTCGTGCTGTGATCATGAGATGGATGCCCAATCACCCCAAGTGTAGGTGCTCCCCATCTGCCGATAACAATGTGAAACTGTTGGTAAAAGGGACACTGTATCTTTTGTCTCCATACTGTCAGGTGAGGTATGGGAGCATGTGCCAGAACAGCGCGTCGCTGCGTCCACTTTCCGCCGGTACTCCAGGGGCCTCCGTCTGGCCATCCCCCAGGCAGATGCCAGGCCCATCCCCATCTCCTTGAGATGATTGTCAACCTGCTGCAACCATGAGGCACGTGGTCGGCCCACTGGCCTCCTCCACTCATGAGACTCCCAAGCTGAGAGAATCTGGTGAGCAGGATCAGCGTCAGGAAAACGAGCCACATGTCCATACAGCCACAACTGACGCTCACGGACTATGCAGGTAACAAATCTCATCCGAGTCTCTCTCAGCAACCGCTCGTTGGACACAAAATCCGACCAGCGATAGCCAAGGATTCTCCGAAGAGACCTGGTACCAAAGGAATTAAGTCTCCGTCTCAGATCCTTGGTCAGAATCCAAGTCTCGCACCCATAGAGCAAGACTGGAAGTACCAAGGACCTGAAGACTCGGACTTTCGTCCTCCTGCACAGGTACCGGCGGCGCCACATCCCATGATCCAGTGAATCCATGACTCCCCAGGCCCGACCCAGATGTCTATTGACCTCTGACTCGCAGCCAGCAGAGACATGAATATCACTGCCAAGGTAAGTGAATCTCTCCACGACCTCAACATCCTCACCACAAACAGACACAGACAGGACAGCAGCATCCAAGATGTCACCGAAAGTCTGGATCTTAGTTTTGACCAAAGAAACCCGTAATCCCAACGGCTCAGACTCCTCATTCGGCACCTTGAGGGCCCCCAAGAGGATGTCTAAAGTCTCTGCAAAGATGACTGCATCATCTGCAAAATCAAGGTCCGAGATCTTGACATTGCCAAACGATGCACCGCAACTTGATCTCTCCGACATCCTCCCTAAAATCCAGTCCATACAAGTGCTGAAAAGTGTGGGGGCAAGTACACATCCCTGACGAACTCCAGTAACAACTGGAAATAAGTCAGAGATGGTCCCACCACACTTCACAGCACTCTCAGCACCAGAGTAGAGTTCAGACATCAGATCGATCAGTTTTGGTGGCACCCCACGAAGACCAAGAATCCTCCAGAGGACATCCGGATTCACTGAATCGAACGCTTTACAGAGATCAACATAGGCTGCAAGCAGCCCCTGCCAAAACTCTCGTTTGCGTTCGGTGAGGACACGAAGTGCAAGGATACGGTCAATCGTTGACCTCTTTGGTGTAAAGCCTGACTGCTCTGGACGCTGGTGCTCAAGTAGATGGTGGCGAACCCTATCAAGAATTATCCGAGAAAAGACCTTGCCCGGCACTGAGAGCAGCGTCACCCCTCGGTAGTTGTTGCAGTCTTGGCAATCACCCTTCCCTTTCCAGAGAGGGACAACAAGGCCCCTCTTCCAGTCAGTTGGGATGATGCCTGTGTTCCAGGCAGAGCACAAAACTGCATGCAACGACACGAGTGCAGCATTTCCACCAGCCTTGAGAAGTTCAGCATGGATGCCACAGATCCCTGGACCTTTGCCCCGTTTCAACTGGTTCACCGCAGCCTGTGTTTCCACAAGCGAAGGTGGATCACAGTTGATTCGAGGGTCAGCAACAGGGATTGTAACACCCTTGACGTCCAACTCGACAGCTGGGGGATCAGCCTGGTACAACCGCTCAAAGTAACCAACCCAGCAGGCCTTCACTTCAGACTCCTCTGTCAAGAGCCTACCACTCTCTGCTCGAACTGCAGTGCTCCGAGGGATGGGTTTGCAAACAGTGCTCCGCTTGCCTTGACCATTTTAATTTGCTTTGTATGACATCCGTTTCATGGTCACATCAAACACAGTGTACATCAAATCATTGGATTTATATTCTGCAAACTGAGATGTGGTACCATTGCAAGTGCTCTGTGTTGTTCGGGACAGGAGAGGGGATTGTTGTGTGTGATTGTGAGTTCACATGCAGACCGACTTTAATCGTGTCCCCTGATGGCTAACTTTATTATTTCACCCTTAAGCACACATAAAAACGTTGTTTAATGTAATCGTGACTTTTCCACATCTTAGTTTAACCAAAAGTTGATTTCGTAACTTGAAGCGTAATATGTCGAAGATATCCGTCCCGGTTCCTGAGTGTGTTTGCCAGCAACACCTGTGCAAGGCCTACGGACTCAATGGTTGCACCCAATTGGCCTTTGATGCGTTTCAACAAAATTGTCTCGTTCAGACTATTTTTTTTTCTCCTTTAATATTCAATTTGTCCAAGTGATCTTGACAATTTATTTGTGTAGTCTTCCCCCCCCCCATTGTCTATCATTGTGTCTGTGTATTGTTTCAAGGGCTTAACTTTTGTTATCTCGACTCCTTATCAAGGAGGTTTTTCCATATGTGATGAGTATCCTGCCAGTTCTCATATAAATTGATGAATAACAAATGCACATGTTTAATCTTATGATGTGCAAACTATTGCATGTACTTTTCATTGTATGTATATCGATATGAATGTAGCAATTTATTAGGTGACATGATAGCCTTGCACGTTCCTGAAGGACCAGGAAAAGCTATTACAACAGTTCTGTGTGGCATTGTCAGTTAGTGAGTCACCACTGGTTGTTAGATCTGCAGTTATCTAAATACACCAGTAGGCTCTGCGTGAAATGTCTTGCTTTTTTTGTTTCCAGCAATTTACTTTTTCATTTTTCCCATTGCATGAAATTTCATGGCCTCATAAAGGTTTTTTTTTTAATTCGTTTGTTTGCTGTTGTCAATTCCTGCATTCTTCTCCTTGTGTCTCACTGTTAAAAGAAAAGATTAATTGAGCATCTGTGGCAGAGGAAGTTGATAATTGAGGAAGAACGTGTTATTTTGATTAGAAAATAAAAGTAATACATCGTGTTAAATGAAAGCAGTGTTACAAAAATGTTTGGAGTGCAGATGGGACAACAATACTTTTTGAAAGCTTTCAAAACTGTGTGTGAACAGAATAAGTTGTGGAGAAAATAATTCCAGAGTTTTAGGAGTTCGCTTTGAACAGTATTGATCATGGGCAACACCAATACGATACATCCCTTTTTCATATGGATTTTGAACATCTTTCGTTTGTCATCTATAACAAGAGCGAGAATTGCTTTGCCATACATGTCCCCTACCGATGTGATCTACTCATATAAAACACAGTGTTTATTTGTGTATTTCTCTGTCCCCCTTCATGAGGACGATTTGAGTAGGGTTTTAATGGCCAATATTTTTACACGATGATGTTCACTGAGGTCTTTTTCAGGATAAAAAAAAAATCTCAAAAAACATTTTTCATAAAACACTAATTACATCTCTTCTATTGGAATTGAAGATAGTGACTTGCAACCGGGCCTCAAAGTCGGTGTAAAGAAATGTTTCAAAAAATTAAAATAAATACAAGGCCCAGGCAGGTTAAATTTGCTGCATGTGATGCGTAAAGCGAGTGTTAATTTACATCTATAGGTTGTCCAATAAGTAAAGAAGATATAAGCACACCTGACGTTTAGTCGAGACATCAGACTTTGGCATGTTCACAAGGCTGTACCGTTGAAATGAAATGTCCCAGAAGATGAAGGAAATAGGGTCAGATGTGTACATGTCATGTTTACAATAATGCTTTTTCTTGCAATGCAACATCATATCTTTCAGTCGCCTTGAATATTTTGAATAAAATAATTCCAACCTGTCATTTTTGAGGGGTTTTTACAGTAGTATTTTTTAAATAACCCGATGTACATGAAGCAAAAGCATGCGTGTGACCGGGAAAACGGTTCATAGCTGGATCGGGATTCAAACTCCGGCTACATAGAGAGCCGAGTGTGCATAACTGTACGCCGTCCACTGAAACCCTTTAATTATGCTATTCACATAAAAGCGAAATATATTGTTTTTTTTGTGTGTAATTTTGGTTTTAGCCAGACTGTTTGCACCAGCAAGCACATCCCTTGATTTGGGCGGTATAGAATGGTGTGTGTGTGCATGTGTGTGCATGTGTGCGTATGTGTGTGTTTGTGTGCGAGTGTGCCTTCTCAAAAACCATGAAACGTACTGGCCCAAAACTTTGCATGCATACTGAGGGAATGCAAACGGAGTGCATGAATGAAAACTGGGTGTTTGGGGAAATTTAAACACCCCCATTTGAAGATAATGTAGGGGTATTCATGAAATAACAAGTGAAATCCTTCAATACAGTGCGTGTGGTGAATCAAATGAGTACACTAATGTTAATATATGCAATTTATGCTTTTTCAGTTGAAAAACAATTAAAAAGCGTACTTAATATTTGAAAAGTCAAAATCTTGTTATTATTGTGATAAGCACCTTTATATATAACATAAGGAATGAAATTGTTCGATACAGCATGGCAGGAGGCCGCAAAAGATTGATTGTAAGTAAATTTCAACTACTAATGCATGACGAAACGCTTGTTTATGGCTAATATTAAAGAGAATGATGGCATAAGAAGAACTTTACCTGGAATCCTCATGCATAACACCACCCACACAACACACGTGGTGTCCTTTGACCAATCAGGAGCAGCGCAGTTACAGTATCGTTTCCTTCAGCTCGATTGGTCTTGTCCTGCACGTGATGTTTTCGGTTTTTTTTTTCGTTCTTGTTGTAAGTAAATTTCAACTTCTAATGCATGACGAAACACTTGTTTATGGCTAATATTAAAGAGAATGATGCCATAAGAAGAACTTAGCTTTCTGTGTTCGGCGCGAAATGCCATGGTGGACGGAAATGACGTCTTTCGTTCGTTCGAACATGAGGGGAGTGTTTCTTCGTTTTTTTCCATCAAGCAATAAATGAAATGGTTTTCACATATATAACACATGAGTTTCACAAATTTCCATTGAAATACTCGGGTATTTCTGTCAATTGTCGCCATTTCCGTCGAGGTTACACACTGCATCTACCAGACGGCCGTCATTGGCTGTCTTGAGGCACGTGGGGGGGACACTGGACCCACCTGAGACGTGGTAGATGATGCCGGGGACATTTCAAACTCTGTGCAATTGTATACAGCGCACGCGCTGTAAAAAGCCTTACCAAGATGGTGGCACGCCATCTTGGTCAACCCTCTGTCACCTTGCTGCAGTCTTGAGCTGCCATTTTGGTTTGGCTGACTCAACACTGCCTTGATTTGGAACAGGCAACAACGGTTTCTTAATGATAAAGCCTCAAAATGTTTTTTTCACTTTCCTCACTCATATCATCAAATGCCTGATCATCATACCAATGAATCGTATACATCACTTTTGTAAGTGCTGTATTTTTCAAATTAGGAGCTTGGAGTGATTTCATGCATTATATGATGTGATTTTGCACGATGGACTGTCACGGACTAAGTGAAGGATAGAATCGAGATCTAGCTTCGGATTTGAGGATCTGATTTTGTGGTCACGTTCACATTTTTAACATGAGATGTCATTGTGTCCCATTTTTGTGTGATATGCTTTCATTGTATTAATACTCACAAATACCACCCATCGCGTTGACAAAGATACATACTGCATAAAAAATATTTTAACGTCGATTTGAACCTCGTGTTCAGAACTCTGCCATATCGGTTCGAGCGAAAAGGCAAAAACCGACATTTTCTGGCCTTTGTAGCTTGAATTTCATGAAATTTTCACTTGAATTCCACTTTTAAAGAACTATTTATTTAAAGGTAATGCCGTTTCCTTGTTCACAACAGTCCACTTGCAAGCACTCATCGTGTGTGTGTGTGCGTGCGTGCGTGTGTGTGTGTGTGGTTTTTTTTGTTGTTTTGGTTGTGCGTTTTCATACAATATAACATTCTCTTTGTTAACACCCCTCCCCTCCCCCCCTCTCTCTCCTCTCCTTCTCTCCTTCTCTCTGTCCCTTCCTTGCTCATCCCTCCCAATAAAGTGCAGCACTCTCCTCCCTGTGTCTCTCTCTCTCCCTGTGTCTCTCTCTCTCCCTGTGTCTCTCTCTCTCCCTGTGTGTCTCTCTCTCTCCCTGTGTCTCTCTCTCTCTCCCTGTGTCTCTCTCTCTCCCTGTGTCTCTCTCTCTCCCTGTGTCTCTCTCTCTCCCTGTGTCTCTCTCTCTCCCTGTGTCTCTCTCTCTAACTGTGTCTCTCTCTCCCTGTGTCTCTCTCTCTCCCTGTGTCTCTCTCTCTCCCTGTGTCTCTCTCTCTCCCTGTGTCTCTCTCTCTCCCTGTGTCTCTCTCTCTCCCTGTGTCTCTCTCTCTCCCTGTGTCTCTCTCTCTCCCTGTGTCTCTCTCTCTCCCTGTGTCTCTCTCTCTCTCCCTGTGTCTCTCTCTCTCTCTCTCCCTGTGTCTCTCTCTCTCTCCCTGTGTCTCTCTCTCTCTCTCCCTGTGTCTCTCTCTCTCTCTCTCCCTGTGTCTCTCTTTCTCTCTCTCCCTGTGTCTCT
>NW_028222462.1:35000-39091 GCF_056783735.1 Eptatretus burgeri | reverse complement strand
CTCGAAGGAAATGGTCCAGGGCAATCTCCCTCCCGGTACTCCGGCGGCATGTTGGTGTGCGCGATCCCCACCAAGCGGCGAATGTCATGTGCCACCTCCCAGTGATTCCTGGGGACGCTGCTTGCGCCCGTTGAGCTGAGCTTGAACAAGCTCGCTCTGCTGGCCCATGCCAAATCGGTTTTTTTAGGGCCGAATGGAGATCCTCCAGGGTCGCCCCTCACTGGGTACCGTGGTCAGGACTTCCAAAGCCACGCCACGCAGGGCCGCTGTGAGTTGTGCCACACCCTGCACCTCGTTCCAGCCATTGCCTCTGGCAACACACTGGAACTGGGCCATGGCATGCCCTCAAGTCCGTCTTGCCATCGTACGGGGGTAGCGGCACCCTCGGCTCCTTTCGAGGTCTCCTCCTGTTCTCTAGGGACTCCGGGAGGAGTGTACCTCCCCAGTCCCAACGGTGTCTTCACTCCTGCAGGGTCCGAGCCATAGTCCGGGGGCTCCACCACCCTTGTCTGCGTCTGTCCGTGCCCCGCGTTGTCCCGCTTATTCTCCCAAGCCATTGGACTCACACTCTGCACACCCCCTGGAACAGTCATTCCGGGTGCACTTAATAGGCCAAAAGCATCTCAAGTCTCTACCCTCCCTGCTTGGCATGCTCACTCCTCACCGGGCAAGCCTCCTCCTCCTCCGCCCTGTGACACCGGCCCCACCTGGGCACGATCCGCCTCGAGGGAGTATATCCTTCCCCTGTTCCCGAAGGAGGCCACCCTGCTTCTCATACACCGGGCCTCCACCCTATCCGTCAGTCTCTTCTCCATTTCCTCCATTTTCCCCTCTTTATTACCCCATTTATTTCCTCCCCTATCGTTCCTAACGACAGTTCCCTCGACTTTTTCTCTTATTTGCTCCACCTCCCCTTGTACCTGTGTCACCATCTTATTTGTCTTGGATATTTCCTCCCTCGTTGTCCTAAACTGCTCTTCTGTCTCGCCCCGGTTTTTTCCTATCTGCTCTCCCAGTTCCTCTGTCTTTTCTCCGGCTTTCCGCTCCATTTCATTAATTACCTCCTCATGTCTCTTTCTACATTCCTCCGCCACCTTCTTTAATCCTTTCTGTGTCTCCGCTTTTACCTCCTTTCGCAGGTTTTCAACTTTGTCTGTCATTTCCCTGACATGTCTTTTCCTCACAGTCCTCCTTCACGGCTCCCAATCCCTCCTTTATTTTCCCTTGTTCTCTTTTTAATTCCTCTATCGCTGCCGTGTTCCTCCCGATTTCCTCCTTTATTTGGTCTTGTCCCTGTTTTACTTCTCCCAATCCTTTTCCTACTTTGTCTATTTTTCCCACCACCGTCTTCTTTTTTACTCTCTCTGTTTACCCTCTCTTTGTTTACTTTCTTCCATTGCGACTCCCACTCCTTTTACTTTCTCTTTTAACCCGGCTCTTCACCTCCGCTCGTATCGTGTCGACTTCCTTTTTCATTTCGTTTTTTAGTTCTTTTAGGCTCATTCCCATGTTCTGCGTCTCACCCCGCAGCTCTTTTCATTTCTCTTCCCTTCATTTGCTGTGTATTCGCATCCATCGTCGTTTTCACTTCATTTGTATTTGTATCCATCTTTTCGTTCATGCCTTTCATTTCGTTTGTGTATTCGCATCCATCTTTTCGTTCATGCCTTTCATTTCGTTTTTCATTTCGCATCCATTTTTTCGATCATTTTCGCATTCATCTTTTGTTCATTGCCGCCAGCATGGCGCATAGCTGGGCCATGTTGGATGCACTCAGCTGAGCTGCTTCGGGGCAAGGGTTGGGGAAGGGTTTTGGTGGAGAGGGGGGAGGTGTGTCATACACCGCTGCCGCTGCCGCCGCACCTATTTCGGGCTCTGGGTTCAGTTGGGCGAGTCCGTGTTCCTGCACAATCAACATTTCCTGCTCGGGGATTCCATCCTGGACCATGGATTCTACACATTCTACATCCATTTCTAATACCCCTGGCCTCTGCTCGCCTTGAGACGCCATCTTGCTTCTCGTGAAGGGTTAATTTGCTCGCTCGTAATTTGGAGGGAATCGGGGGTCGCTTCTCTCACCCCTGGACCGATTCCCCGTGAATTTAGCCGGAGACAGGAGAGCCTGGTGCCTTTCCTGTTCTCCGATACCAGTGCCCCGAGGAGGGCGATGAATTTGTATCGCACGACCTGACACCAGTGTTGCGGTATTTTCGCGCCTGCCGGCGTGCTGACGTCCACGTAACTCGACCGCGGCACGCCGCCGTCCACCGGACGGACAATCCAGTCGTGACCCTCTCGGACTAACGCCGGGAACCAGTCACGGGTGGACCTTTCGGTCTCACCGCGATCGAGCCAATCAGCCCCCGCGGTGGGATAGGGTTGCTCGCCACCCGACCTACCACGGCACCCACGCGGAGGGTAGACCGGGCGATCGCACCTCGCCGCAGGGTCGACTTCTCGGACACGGGCCACTTAAGCGACCCATTCCGTACTATCAGAATAACCGAGCGGTGTTATCGTCGACCTCTAATGTTCGATTAATTATCGGGCGTATTCAGCCCACTACCAACCCTTTACGTGAAGCAAGATGAGGATCTTCAATGGGAGAAAAAGACGAAGCCAAGCGGGAGAACAGTTCAATAATAAAGCACATTTATTCGCGGCACACGGGAAGCACACATATTCAATTCCACCAAAAGCACACAAAAAAAGAAAACACAATTCCATTCACACAAAAAGCAAATATAAAAGCGAAGACACAATGCAGAGCTAATACTGACTACCGAGCACACGGCAACACTTATACAATTTCTACTTCACAGACGGCGCCGACAACACATACCCAAAACCAACCAAAAGAATACCCTCAAGCATGAGGCGGGCCTGAGGCCGAGACCGGGTCGCGCCTACCCGTCTGGTGATGAGACGCGGCGCGGCGATGGCGCCTCACCTCCGCGGGCCTCGCGGACAGTGTCTGGCAGGGGTCTGGGAAAGGGGCCCCCTTGGCTCCACTATCTCAGCGCGGGGGAAACAGGGAGGGGGGTTGCTGATGCTCGGGGCATAGAGGATCTTTCATTATCCCTGGTGTGCGTCTCCACCGGCCAGTGTCGCGCTGCCGCATCCCTTTCGGGCGTGCAGCCCCGGCACCGCCGGCGAGCACCCTCGATCTGCCTTCGCCGCTGCCGCCTCACGCCTCTGGACTCTCCGACTCTGGACTTTCTTGACTCTCCCTCGTTAACGGACTCTCCCCGCGTGGACTCTCCCTTCTCGACTCTCCCGACTGACGAACACGGTCCTTTATCCCCCTGTAGCTTCGCCTGTGACCCCTCCCCTTGACCTTTCACCTCGCTCCCCATTGGCCCGGAGAAAAAGTGGGCGTGAAGGCTTTTGATCCACAAATTTGCATATATTGATCGTAGACCTGGAGGCGGGCCACCCGCCTCACCACCTAGATTGCGACGGCAAAATGTGTGGGTCGCGACCTGTGTCCGTTTTTGATCCTGTTTTTGAAGCACAAAACTGCGGATTTTGTACACGCTGTTCGACGCGCGTTTGCACGAGTCCAACTGACCGGTAATTCCACAGCGGGCAAGAACGGTGGCGATCGCTACGGTTGCGAGGTGTGACGGTGAAGGTCGTGGCGGCTAGGTGAAGCGAAGTGTTGTGCGTTGGTGGTTGATGTTGTGGTTGTGGTCGGTAATCATGGCGGTTGGTCCACCGCACATTATAAAGATAGTAAAGCGAACCTAATTCCCATTATCGGCATGAAGATGGTCGCAGCTCGCAGGGTAAATGACATGTATTCCCACTATGCACAACGGGTTTGGGCCTAACATCTACACATGTTAATTACTGCACCGTACTATCGAGATACCTCACCGGGTGTAATACCTCGGACCTGAATTCGGTGGTTTCGGGCGAATTTACCGGGTAACCACAACAATATTATATATATATATATATGATATATATATATATATATATAGTATATATGGGATATATATATATATTATATAATATAGCATATATATTCGCGGCCATATTATATAATATATATATATTATATAATATATATATATATTATATATTAT
>NW_028222462.1:7500-22500 GCF_056783735.1 Eptatretus burgeri | reverse complement strand
TCTTACATCATTTCCAGTTCATCTCTGACTCACAAAGAAATCACTAGAAAATTACAGGATGTTATGGTTTTGAAAAATTTCCCAATGAAGGCTTGCCTAGGCTTGCCCAGGGAATTTCCAAAGGAAACCACACCCACCAGTCTTTCTCTATAAAGCTTCAAACCCAGGCTCCATTTTAAACATTTGTTTTTGCTGGCAATGGTGTTCTGTGTGCTTGTCTCGAACTCTCTGTCTTCTATGGAACTAAACCTTCAAGTTGATGAACTGGATTCAAACCTCTTATCTATTGAGGTAAGATTTTTATTTTCCTATTTTCAAACTTTGATTGAAGCATACTCATTTAATAATTAAATAACTTAATTAATACATTATTATTTTCTCTCACAGGAAATTGTATCTGAAATACAAAATGAAAATACTGCTTTTGCTACAACTTGGGGGGAAATTGTTGGCTTGGTTGAAGACCTTGAGTGGGATGACTTTGGTGTTCCTTGGAACTCTCTGTCTTGTATGGAACTAAACCTTCAAGTTGATGAACTGGATTCAAACCTCTTATCTATTGAGGTAAGATTTTTTATTTTCCTATTTTCAAACTTTGATTGAAGCATACTCATTTAATAATTAAATAACTTAATTAATACATTATTATTTTCTCTCACAGGAAATTGTGTCTGAAATACGAAATGAAAATACTGCTTTTGCTACAACTTGGGGCGAAATTGTTGGCTTGGTTGAAGACCTTATGAGCGACCAAGACCCACAGAACGAGTTCGTCCTTGATGACCCAACCAAAGAGTTATACCTTGGAGACCAGCAAAATCCTGAAAAAGAGTTTTACAGCAATAGTACTCATTGTGAGTTATCAAGACAATACCCACTGAACAAGTTATACCTTGATGAGCCAGAATACAAGTTTTACCTTGGAGACTCACAAATTTTGAAAAAATCAAGAAATGAGTTCTGCCTTGATGGTTTAAATAACTACCTTGGAGACTCAGGAAAAGGGTTCTGCCAAGATGGTTCTAAATATGGGGCCTACCTTGGAGACTCACAAATTTTGAAAAAATCAGTAAATGAGTTCTGCCTTGATGGTTTAAATAACTACCTTGGAGACTCAGGAAAAGGGTTCTGCCAAGATGGTTCTAAATATGGGTCCTACCTTGGAGACTCACAAATTTTGAAAAAATCAGTAAATGAGTTATCCTTAAGAGACTTTGTAAGTTGGTTTTACTTTGAATACTTGAAATGTGGGTTCTGGATTGATAACTCACAATGTGATACATATCTTGGAAACTCAACGGGAATGTGGTTATACCTTGAAGACTTGGAAAGTTGGGTTTATGTTGGACACTTGAAACTTTTTGGGGGCTTTTATTTATTTATTTATTTATTTATTATTATTATTATTATTTTATTTATTTATATTTTGGAGACTTTTGGAGTTGCTATCACTCTTTGGGATCTAAACCTATCGATGTAGTTCTTTGTCGGATGGTGCTTGATGGGAGCAAGATCAAGAAAGTTCTGGGAAGAAAGTGCAGGCTTACTCCCCCTTTTTACGTCATCAAACCTGAAAGCCTTAAAAGACAGAATTGGAAGAAGAAAAAAAAAAACGTAAAAATATATATATATATAGGTGGAAATCTCATTTTGAAAGACATTGTGTTGGGCGAGGATTGAGTTGGGGTTGAGATTTTGAATGTGAGGGTTGGTGTTGAGATTTTGAATGTGAGGGTTGGGACACACACACATACACATCAACAAACAAAAGTTAAGCCTTGACTATTCAGTTGAGGATTCTGTGTTTGGGGTTCACAGATCTAAGAACGTCCCCCTTGACACACATTATATACTGTTATACACCTCGGACTTGGCCCTCGAGTGTCCACAACGGTGTATAGTAGGAGGGAGTGAAGTGCCAACCTATTGCTCCCATTGCACACACACACACACACACAAACAAAAGTTGAGGATTCTGTGTTTGGGGTTCACAGATGTAAGAACGTCCACCCCTTGACACACATTATATACTGTTATACACCTCGGACTTGACCCTCGAGTGTCCACAAAGGTGTATTATCTGCTTAGTTTTGTCTTTTGTAATTCCTGTGAATAAAATGAACCTAAAATCTCTTCCCCTTCCAAATCATATATTTTATAAGTCCAAGGAACTGTATCTATTACATCAACAATTTTAAAAAGTTCTTTCGTCCATCGTTCAGTAAAACCCTTTTCAAAATGAGATTTCCACCTATATATTCTTACGATATCACCAACTTTGAACTTAGGTTTTCTGACATTAATCTCTTTTTCATATTTTAATTTTGTAAATGTTTCTGATGGCTTCATATTCGTTGACGTGTGAATCGTGTCATTATACTTATCCACAATATCCTGAATAAAAGATGACCATTGTTGTGAACCGAGTTGTGTGAATTTTTTATATAGTCTCTCTTTAAGGTACGATTAAAACGTTCAACAACAACTGCCTTCCCTTCATTAAAGGTACTGTATAATGTAATACTGTTATTTTTTAGAAAATTCATAAATGTCTTGTTATAAAACTCTCTACCCTCATCAGTCCACAATTTTTTAGGTTTTCTCTTACTTTTATTAAATATCTGTTGAAAAGCTAACATAAGAGTATTACCTGTTTTGTTTTTAAAGGGACAACCCACGCATATCTACTCCTCAAATCAATAACGGTTAAAGCATACTTGTACCCCTTATCATTATTGAGTTCAATCAAATCAGCAGACCAGATATAATCAACTTCCTTGGAATAAACTTTCCTTCTCTGAAACTTTGTGAATATTGGTTTATGTAATTCATCAGCTAATTGCTCTTCAGTCTTAATGGCATCATTAGAGCCTATCAGTTTTTTGAATTTCCAAGTCCAAGTTTCAATTTAGCACTAATCATCTTCTTCACGATGAACCTATCAACTTTTTCTCTCAAGGTTGGATTTTGTATCAGAGACAAATTATACAACATTTCTCTATCGGCTTCATGCTTTTCTTCCAACGTTGTGGTATTCCCATAATCAATATCGTGTCTCATGCACACTTCATCAACTCTATTGATTGGTTTACTCCAGGATTTAGGATTGTCTGCCTCATCTAATCTTTTATCCAAGTTTGTGCCTGGACCACAGAAAGAATACCCTGGAAGATGTAATTCCCCTGGTATTCCAGTAGTTGTAAATTTACTTCCTGATAAAAACTTTTGTATATCTCCTCAGAGTTTGTGTTTGGAGATAAATTGATTTTTTTTGAACCACACACCGAACATATACCTTTTTGTATAACCCTGTTATTTTTACTTTTAATATATGAAATATTTTTAGTATTAGTTTTCTTTTTACATTTGAGACAATAACTCATTTATTTATGAGAAAAATTTCTGCAGAGTGCAAAAACCTTTTTAGTTTCCAACATGCACATTTGAATCTTAATTTTTAAAACATAAAGAATCCTTAGAAATGCCTTCACTCTCTCCTCCATTTATTTAAGAAAAAACTTGAATTAAAATGAATAGCTTGACAATGCTAATAGTTTTGTTGAAAGTATTGCAAATAGACTTGTTAATTCTTTGTATTCCTTCCTGGTTGGTTGAGTTATTTTCTGTAATACCTCTATTCTTTTTTGAATCTCACTGGTTTCCATACTATAATATTTATTTATTCTCTCTCTTTCCTCCCTCTCTCTATTCTCTCTTCCTCCTTCTCTCTTCTCTCTTCCTCCTTCTCTCTCTTCTCCTTTTCCTCCTTCTCTCTCTTCTCCTTTTCCTCCTTCTCTTTCTTCTCTCTCTCCTCCTTCTCCTTTTCCTCCTCTTCCCTCTCTTCTTCAACTCCTTCATCATCCCTTACTATACTTGAATCGTTTACACCCCATAGAATATTATACATATATTCATCAGGATTTCTTGTTATTCCTGTATCCAAAATAATTTTTTACAACAGGAAACCAATAAAATTTCTTTTGAATTTCTAAAAGAGCCTTACCTTTTCTTAACCTTATAATTTTTTCATTATTTAACTTTCTAATTAAATCTAAAGTTGTCGGTTTATCAACATCAGCATAATGCCAATCTTTTATTGAAAATACCTCATTCTTATGTTGTAGAACATATTTATTAAAATACCGAATACCCTTTTCTTGAAGGTATGCTTGGACACAGAAATGATAATTTTCTTGAAGCCTTCTTTCTGTCATTTATGTATTAGAAATATATGTTAGAATAATATTATGGCACGAAACACCTCCCCATCTTCCCATAGTTAAATCATTTTGTATTTCCTTACTTATTATATATAATCCTGTTTTTTTGTTTTCATGAGATAAACAAGGGCAAAACCATTATTATATTTACCCTTATTAAATTCTTTTATTTGTTGTTTACTAATCGTGGCTCCACAAAACTCATTCTCGATACCAAGTGGATAATATTCTTCCTTACGAGACTGATTTAATTGTTCCAGGTCTTCGAGGTTAATTTTAAATGACCAATTATACCCTAAATCATTCAAATCATACCCCCATTGTTCTATTCTCATACAAACGATACGCCCTTCTTTATAAAAATTTATTTTAATTCGAACTGTGAATTCTGTATGACCTGGAGATAATATCAACACTTCTGTATCTTTAGAATACACAGCCGTTTTATTTAAGTATATATATTGTGATAAATCGCTTAATCTCACCAAGTCATTCGCGTCAGTCGGGCTTGGATAATTTTTTAATTTATAAGCATTTTTCATGTTAATATTTTTGTTTATATTATATTTATGTCGTTCAGCCTGTGCCTTTGTGTAATAATTTGATAAATCAATATCCAGTTCTTGAGATACACCAAAGATAGAACCATCTTTACCAACATAAGTCATTTATATTAGATTAAAAATAATATCAT
This sequence comes from Eptatretus burgeri, assembly GCF_056783735.1. Lineage (NCBI taxonomy): Eukaryota > Metazoa > Chordata > Myxini > Myxiniformes > Myxinidae > Eptatretus > Eptatretus burgeri. The sequence continues at coordinate 17,586 of NW_028222462.1, read as the reverse complement.
AAAATTTTTTTATTTTTGTTGAGTTGAAATAACACATATAGACATAATTGACCACAACACTTGGAATTTAATTCTTGGACTTGAAATGTTTGATAAACACCATTCTGTAAGAATTTTATGACTTCAACAGGTGGTGGAAGACCAAAACTATCAAAATAATATTTGTCTTGACTATTAAAAATACAAACCCAATGAGAACCGTTCCCATCATTATCTTCTAAGTTCATAATAATATTCTTTGTATGTTTCGACACATTTGTTAATTCATCTCTCATACAAATAACCACATTATGAATTTTTAATTTCTTACAATATTTGGCAAGTTGTAAATTTGATGTTGTATTCTTTCCAAATTCTTTCAACCACTCATCAATGCTCATTTATTTATTAGAAAGATATAATCCATTACCTCTTTTCGTTAATTTTACACCTGCTTGTGCTATAGAAGAAAGCATATCTCCAACTAACAATCTCACTTTATCAGGCAGACCTTCAAGTTTTTCAGCAAAATCTACAATTACACCACTTCCACTAATTTGTTTCTCCAACTCTTTGTTATGTCTTTCCAATTCTTTTTGAGCCTGGAGTTGAGCCTTCCTTTCGTTGGCAGTTTTGACCGCTGTTGAAATACCACCCGTCAATGCTCCAACCGCACTTAAACCAGCAAATAAAGGAATTAGAAATGGGAGAAATCCTCCACTCGTCTCTCTTATTGAATATTTTTTCAACATTGGTTTTGTCATTTTAATTTTAAGTGAGCCAGTGTCATTCAAGATTTTAACCTGTTCTCTTGTGAGCAAAACATCAATTCTTACTGCTCCTTTTCTCTGAATTGTATTAACGTTAATCGTACAAGGTTTTTGATTTTGAACACAAGATGATAGTTTATGAAGATTGATTTGATTAACATATACCCCAGTTGGTACTTTGCCACTCATTTATTTAACAAAAATTATGTGAGACTAATCATCACACCATTATCTGTATTAATCTGCAATTCTGTTTCTTCCAAAAGCAAACAATATGTATCAACTTCTTCACTCTCTCCTCTTTCAATGTATAGGGAAGTATCCACTCGATTAGACTTTATAGTTTCTTTTTGAGCGCTCAGGTCAAACGTATAGATTGTATACAAACTTTTAAATGCTGTCATATCCAAAATAGGTTCTTTATTTCCATTACTTTCACACACCTTTTGGTAAGACTTGTATGCTTCAGCAAAATCATTTTTTCCCAATTAATTTCCAATCTATCTCGTGGATAAAATGTTCCATCTAGAGAAACGCGAAGTTGTTTCACCTTAGCATTATCACTCAATGCATTATTCTTATCAGTCGCAGTATCACCATCTGGCTTTTTAAAAATCATCCACAGATATCGTGGCTTTCCTTCCAGAACACCCAAATTCCACGTGTAAGTAGTTTGATTGAGTTTAACGTGTTGACATCTTCTTTTGAGGTATGATACACTGAGTGGTTTCTTTGAGTTAAGTCTTCGATTCAACATCTCTTCTGTTTTAAGATTAGGAGTATATTCACTGATATACCAACTCATCTCCTCAATTACAAATTTATTCTGATCACCAAAAGCATTACCAACACCAAAAAGCAATCTATTTTCATTATCATTCCTTTGTAGTTGAAATCTAATTTGAAGACCATACAGAACTTTATCATAATCACAAAATCCAAATATACCTTTAAGAGGAACTGCCACAGTAAAACTATTTTCTGCTTTTGTATCATCATTATACATTCCTTTCCTTTGAATATATCCAGGGTCTGTGTTTGTTCCCGTTGACATATCAGGAATAAAACCTTCGACAGACCCCTTTCCCATTCTATCACTGAATGGATAGAGTGTAAATTTCATCATTTCAGATACAGCAGAGACATAATCAACCGCTTCAACTTCTTGTGTTCCAATATACAATCGCACACTATCAAACATTTTCCAGAAGAAATCATTTACAAGTGTAGCGTTTGTGTTATTCCCAGCCTTAGTGAATTTAAATTTACACAACAAGAAACTTTCGGAGAGATTCAAATAGGTTTGTTGATTATTTATTTCAAAACTTTTTGTACCATTTGTATTCCAGTCTGTTCCAGTTATTGCATTTACCTTGAAGTAATCTTCTTTTTTAGTGGAGTTTGAGATAATAATAGTATCATCCAAATCATAGATACTATCAATTGCTTCCATACTTGTATTTATTTAGGAACAAAGATGTTAAAACTTTTGAAACCCTGATCCAAGTATTTGAATTATTTTCTGTCATTCTTGGGGAGACAACTGAGTTTTACCTTTCTTAATTTCTTTTATTGCTTGTAATTTATGAGATTCTTTCTGAGCATCTTTTATACTCTTTACAGCACCTGCTACATTTCCCACAGCAGAAGCAGTTGAACCAATTAGGTCTTTATGTTTAAGAATAGTTGAACCAATACCCATGAGAGTATCAATTATCCCATCTCCTCTAAATTGATGTCCAACACCCCTTTGTCTCTTAGGTTTATAGTATCCTCTACCAAGATACATACCTTCACCCTTGTAGTACGGGGAAAGGAACATCCCATCCCCTGTAATTATTTTATATTTTCCCAACTCGTGCTTCCTCACAATAACCATCGTATTTATTTATTGAAAAACTTCACGTAGGTGAATTCTGATGGATATAACTTCTCCATTAAAAGAGATCACACGATTATCTTGGTCGGTTATCCTAAAATTTACTCTGTGTATGGTTTTTCCTGACACAGGTAGATAAACCAAATTTTTAGGCTCCATATTGAATTTATAACCAATTGGGGTTGAGTATGCGCTGAATGAAAATATTGTATTTGTTTTTAATCCATCATTATAAGCACCATCAATCAAATCACAGTGAATTAACACCGAATTTATTCCTGAGGATATTTGAATGACATTATCACTGTAAAACGTCCCATTAGTTTCAATCTTTTTGAGGAGAAACCTAATAACTCTCTAAATGAATTATCAATTGTGAAATCAACCTTGTAGTTATTTTTAACTTTAATCGTTGTTTTTGAAGTATGTTTTTGAATGTTTATAATAATATTTTTTGGTTCATCACCCTGTTCTTTCATAAGACGAGCAATTTCGGAAGATATTTGAGAAATCTCGTATGCTCCGGGTGAGACTGTTATCGTTTTGTATCCACTTCCCGGATTATAACTAAACTTGTCATTTTTCTCGGTTATATTAAATAAGGTATTATAAGTCTCCATGGACAATAAAGATGCCTCATATTCTTTTGTTGTGTCAAGTTGTAGTGGGTATGGGAATGAAGATGTGTGGTCGCTTGTTGTGAAATTAAAACTCAGGATTGTGCTTCTCATCTTATTTAATATGAGATAAAATGTCTTTATATTGAGATTTATTAATTATTTTCATGTTCATCAACTGGTCTAAAATGGCTGATGCTTCATTAAAACAATTGTTATTTCCAGCCTTCTTACTGCCGAACAACAATAACAGTCTATTAACTAATTGCGATGGGTCATTTGGAAGAAAACTAATACCTGAACCAAGGATACTTAAAGCCTGAATAATGTGTTTCTCCTTCTCATTCTTCCTACTTTTACCAGAAAGAATAACCTTATAATTTAGAGTGTTCAGCAAATCAATATATACTCTATCATCATTATTTTCCATATCCAATGGTTTATCAATATACTTTGATTCATCCCTCACAGTTGAACCTTGTCTTCCATCTTTTGTGAGAAGAAACATTAATCTCGGAGTTAGTTTAACAGGGGGTTGAGCAGAACTTAAGAACCTTAATTCATCATTAAATATCAATACCTTTTCTTGAACAAGATGAAATATTGCTGGTTGTTCTGTTGGAATGAGTCCTGCTTTGGTTTTTGAATCCGCTGAATATTCATTGTTTTGAACAGCATTCACAATATAATCAGGGGGTTGATTAATCTCTTCCAGTTGTTGAAATAAACCTTCATCATCATATTCTAATTCTCCTAAATGCTCTAATTCTTCCTCTGTCATTTGACTGAAATCTTTTAACATTTGAAGCTTTCTAGGAGTATATTCTACTGTGGGAACTGTGGAAACATCTTTCATTTTTTCTTGGGAAGTTTTTAAAAGTGGTTTAAAAAATTTATCTTGTTTTTTTTCAAATGCTTCTTCGCCCATTAGTTTCTGTCTGCGTTTCTTCTTTATGTCTTCCTGTTGTTTTACAACTTTTGAAACCAACTCTTGATGTTCCTTAAATCTTCTTGCTCTTTCTTTTGTATCCATTTATTTATTGTAAAATATCATTTAATGAATTGTAAAGATCAACAGGGAAATTTTCCTTTTCTTCATCATTCAAGTAGATGTGTTCAAATAAATCCTTTTCTTTAAATATTTCATCAAATTCTTTATTAACATTAATGCGAGTTGTAATTTCTTCTTCACTAATCCTTGCATCTCTGCTTTTCATACGTTTGTGTTGAGTTTCTTCATCAACATCAAAACCGAATGATAAAATCTTCACTCCGCTCAGATATTTAATAATTTGTCTCTGTTCCTTCTGGATTAGTTTCTAATATCCCAACACCACCAGATTTTAGTTTCTTTAACTCACTCTTACAATGTGAATATTTTGTTGTACCAAGAGAAACCTCCTCAAATATTTGTCCTTCATTCCTCAATCGCATATGTTCCTCCACTGAAATATAGTGATAATCTTCACCTTTTACTTCTCCAGGTCTTATTGCTCTAGTTGTTGTTGATACAATGCGTATCACGGGGTGTTTTTCAAGTAAATTTACAATATTCTCATTTGTACTACACAAGAACCTTTATTTATGAAAGTTTTTTCCAGAAGCAGATTTACCCACAAGATTTATAATAATAGTTGTCATTTATATATGTAATTGTTTATAAAACAAAAAATATATCCCTTAATATCTCATCTTGTTTCACAACAATATATTTATATTTTTCAGTCGTGTGCTTCATATAATCCTCAAATTTCTTTTTACTACATAATGTAGAACAATTATCTCTCCAAAAATTATTGATATCTATTGAATTTAACTTGAATAAAATAAAAGTATTAGCATTGTTTCTGATGGAACGACGAGGAAGTTGAAAGTACGATTGACTAAGATAAATACAATTACAAGAAGAATGTCTCCCTCTTGTGTAGTAGCTGTCCATTACCGTTTGGTTTCTCTCATTAACACAATCATCAAAGATAACGAGGTTCTTTTTTGATTTATCCAAATCTTGGGGAGACGGTATATCATCCGTATTATCACTAAGAATACAAGTTATAAGATTTGATTTCTTTTTACATCTCTGTGTATCACAAAATAGTTGAATTATATCTTCAATGTTATAATCATTTAGGTTTTTTGACGTTTAAATAAACCTATTATATCTTCTTTTTGAAGACCAGCATTAAAACCTTGTGAGAGTAGTTGATACTCTGGTTGAAAACTCGACTTTGTGAAAATTATTAAATTATCATAATCTAAAAAGTTGGGAGTGAGGAGCATTTTTAAAAGTAAGCAGGTTTTTCCACATCCACTTGAACCAACTATGAGACATCTTAATGAATTTGGGAGATTTTTATGGTTGTTAAATTTTATCTTATTTTCCCAAATAGGTAAAAAAATCATTCATTTATATATTTGAAAAACAGGTTATTTAATTTATTATTAGCTTTTTTAGAAACTCTATATTTTATCCTAAGTTCAGGTTTAATTTCAAGATAATCCATTATTTTATTTATACAATATCTTGTGTTGATATTTCCCTGAAAATTACATCCATGAATAATATACAACAACAATCCTTTGAACATTTCTCTTATACGTTCAGTTTCTTCCCTTGTAAGGAAAGGTGTGTTATCATCCTCATACTTTACATTCATTTCTCTAATCAATCTTGTAAAGTAATTCATTTTTGGTGTAAATCTAAAAGAATTATTTTCCTTTTTATATTTTTTATTATCATTAATTAGAAGATAATCACAGAATATACATTGTTTATAGGCTTTTGACTCTGTGTTTAATCCCCGTCTTTCACACGCAGGACAATTCTCAAATTTGTCATATGGAGAATCAGGAAAGTCTAGCATATTTATAAAGTAAAACTTTACTTAAACTGAAATTCATCTATACTTTCAGTTGTATATTACCATCGATATCGATATACTTTTTTCATTATCAGATTCAACGACAACATTTTTTATATTAAAGGTAATTTTAAAATTATCGTTAACTACTATTGAACGAAATGTCATTTCACCTGATATATTAACATCCTTTATTTCATCAAGATTTACATCTTTAGGGTTGTTGAAAAAAATACAAATTTCTCCTTGCATATTACAGATGGTCTTATCTTTTCTTTCTAAAGCTTCATCCATAAGGTTTTTGTTCTTTGATACTTTTTCTTGTTTCATTGCTTTTTCTAGTTTTGAATATATTACTAGAAGGAGAGGAGAAACTTTTGTTAGAGATACTTTAATTGATGTTCTACCAGGTATACTAAAAGCCCTTCCACTGAAGGAAATTGAAGAACTCATATTATTTACCATAATAGTTTTTATCCAATAGTTGTTATATTTATCTTTGTTCAATTTTACATCCTTGACATATTTCTCAGTATCTTTAACAGATGAAGAGATTGATTGAAACTTGTATTTTGTGTCTTGAAACATTGTATTTATTAAGTGAAAAAGTTGGAGGATAAAATGTTTTTAAGCACAGATTCACCTATAAATTAAACAAAATTTTCATCAAGAAAATTTTAGTTTAAGCAAAGTTTTATTCTATAAATATGGTGAATACAACGTACTGCGATGTTTGTAATCACGAATATAAACATTATAGAAAACACCTCCGAACCAACAAACACACATTTAATCTATTTCATCAAATATCTCCTCTTGAGTTGGAAAGAAAACATTGTGATATCTGTTCAAAGGATGTTTTGAAGAGTAGTTATAATCAACATCTTCAATCACAAAAACACAAGAAAAATGAGTTTAAAGTAAAGGGAGACTATTATATTGAAAACACTGATGGGGCATTTAAAGGGCATATAAAAATAAGGATTTTTCAATTTGGAGAACCCGGTCCATCATCAATAGCTGAATCAATTGAAATAGTGAAACCCGATGTTGAAAAATTTATTAAAAAGACATTAAAAGAAATGAAAACTTTAAAGTTTTATATGGGAGTGAAAATGAATATGAAAAGACAAGATGAAGAACAAACTCCTTATATGAGAACAGATCTTCATTTTATAACATCATTTCAAGATTTTTTGAATAGTGGGGTTTATGAAGAACTATCAAGACAAGAGGAGGATGTTGATAATACAGTGGTAGGAAGTGGATTCAATATTAAAAAAATCATCTTTTAGATATACACATTCTAAAAATCAAACCCTCTTAAAGCTTCTTCTTATATTGAATTACCAAAAGAAATAAAACTAAAGAAGGCAGTTGTTAATATTAAGAACAATGATAATAAATGTTTTCTCTGGTCTGTTCTTGCTCACTTACATCCACCAAAATGTAATTCAGAAAGAGTAAAACAATATATGAAATATGAGAATACCTTGGACATTAAAGATTTTAAATTCCCAATGCCATTAACAGATATTCCTAAATTTGAGAAAAAGAATAATCTTTCTATTAATGTATATGGATTAACGGATACAAACAAAGTTCAAATATTAAAAATTTCAAACAACTATAAAAATGAAGAAACACACATTGACCTTTTATATTTTAGTGTTGGAAAGAATTCACATTACACATACATCAATAATTTATCAAGATTAATCTCTTCTCAGGTATTCAGAACAGCAAACAAAATATATCCTTGTAAGCGATGTCTTAATTCATTTCATACAAAAGAACGATTAGAACAACATTCAAAATATTGTAGTAATCATAAATCAGCTGTAATTACAATGCCTAAACCTGGTGAAAAGATTTATTTTGAAGATTATAATAAATCTATCATGCACCCATTTGTGATATACGCTGATTTTGAATGTATCCTTAAAAAGATAAATACTGCTTCTCCTAATCCAAAAGAACCATATACAAATAAATATCAAAAACATATTCCTTGTGGTTTCTGTTATTATATCAAATTATCTGTTGGAGAAAAGTATAACAAACTTGAACATTATCGTGGAAAAAATGCTTCACAAGAGTTTGTAAAACGATTAGAAAAGGATTGTATAAGACTCACTAAATTAATGAAAGAAACAAATGAACCGATGAAATTAACCAAAGAAGAAAAATTAGAATTTAGAATGAACAATATCTGTCATATTTGTGAGGGGGAAATTAAGGAGTCTAAAGTTAGAGACCATTGTCATCTTACTGGTAAATATAGAGGTCCTGCTCATTCCTGTTGTAATCTTAATTATAAATTACCTTCTTTTATTCCAGTCTTTCTTCACAACAGCGCCAACTATGATACACATCTATTTATAAATGAACTTTCAAAAACACCAGGGAATATTCTGCTATAACAAACACAAGTCAAAAGTATATTTCATTTTCAAAAATGATATTCACAAAACCTTTAACTCGTATTAGGTTTTTAGATTCTTACAAGTTTATGGGAACACCACTAGCCTACCTCGCATCAAATCTAAGCTCCACGGACTCTTTTCCAAATCTTAATTCATTCTTTCCAAAAGAGGAAATTCTCACTCAAGAGGAAATTCAGATTAAAGAGAGAATTCAAAGTAAAGAGGAAACTCTAATTAATGAAGAAATTCTAACTGAAGATGAAATTCTAATTATAAAGAAAATTCGAACTAAAGAGGAAATTCAGATTAAAGATGAAATTCTGATTAAAGAAGGAATTCTTACGAGAGAGGAAATTCAAACAAGGAATGAAATTCAAAGTAAAGAGAAAATTCTTACAAGTAAGGGAATTTATCCTTCTGATTATATGGATTCATTTATGAGATTTAAAGAAACACAACTTCCTTCAAAAGAAAGTTTCTATAATAACCTTTATGAAGAAGAGATAAGTGATAAGGAATATAAACACGCACAAGAAATATGGAAAATATTTAAGATAAAGAACCTTGGAGAATATCACGATTTATATCTAAAAACAGATGTTTTATTGTTAGCTGATGTGTTTGAAGCTTTTAGATCACTCTGTCATAATAAAAATTGTTATGGATTAGATCCTGCCCACTATTTCACAGCTCCTGGTTTAGCTTGGAGTGCAATGTTGAAAATGACAAAACAAGATATAGATTTAATCAGTGATGTGGATATGCTTTTGATGATTGAGAAGTCCAAGAGAGGTGGAATATCACAAGTATGTTCAAAAAGATATGCTAAAGCAAATAATAAATATCTTCCAAATTATGATAGTGAAAAAGATAGTAATTATTTGATGTATTTTGATGCTAATAATTTGTATGGATGGGCAATGTCTCAATCTCTGCCTTATGGTAAATTAGAGTGGGTGGAAGAAAAGGATTATGAAAAGGCTTTGATGAATATTGTTATTTCTTCTCAAGAGGAATTGAATGACGAAGAAGAAGGTTATTATTTTGAAGTTGATTTGAGGTACCCGAGTGATCTTCATAATAAGCATAAAGATCTTCCTTTTGCATGTGAGAAAGAAACTCCAAAGAAAGAATGGTTAAGTGATTATCATAAAAGTTTTAATATTAAAGGCAAATCAACAGAAAAGTTATTAACAACATTCTATGATAAAGAGGGATATGTTTTACATCAGAGAAGCTTAAAACAGTTTTTGAGAGAAGGATTGAGAGTAGCTAAAATTCATAGAGTTTTAAAATTTAAACAAAGTCCTTGGGTGAAAAAGTATATTCAATTTAATACAGATATGAGAGCAAATACAAAAGTAAAATTTGAAGGGGACTTTTATAAATTAATGAATAATGCTGTATTTGGAAAGACTATGGAAAATGTTAGAAACAGGCAAAACATTAGATTCGCAACATCTTGGAAAGAAGCTTCGAGATTGATAAATAAACCAAGTTTTGAGAGAGAAGAGGTTTTTTCAGAGAACTTTTCTGCAATTCATATGAAAAAGG
>NW_028222461.1:0-2500 GCF_056783735.1 Eptatretus burgeri | reverse complement strand
TGGTCGCACTATCTCAGCGCGGGGGGAAACAGGAGGGGGTTGCTGATGCTCGGGGTATAGAGGATCTTTATTATCCCGCGACGAGCGTCTCCACGTCGGCCAGGTCGTGCTGTCGGCCTCCCTCGGGTGCAGCTTCCTGCACGACGCGAGCACCCCCTCGTCTGGTGTCGCCGCCTTTCCACAGCTCCGTCCCCTCCGTTCCGACTCCAACGCACACGACGAGCAGCTCTACCGCCCGCGAAGTCTTGACTCTCTGTTTCCGACTCTCCTACTCTCCTACTCTCCGCCTCTCTTCTCTCCTCGTCTACTGACGAACACGGTCCTTTTATCCGCCCTGTAGCTTCGCCCTCTCATCTTTGACCCCCTCCCTTCGACCTTTCACCTCGCTCCCCATTGGCCCGAGAAAAAGTGGGCGTGAAGGCTTTTTGATCCATAAATTTGCATATATCGATCGCCCTGGGGGCGGGGCCAATTCGCCCCTCGCTCACCGATTGGACGGCAAAAAGTGGGCGTGTGTCGTTTTTGATCCGTTTATGAAGCACAAAATCCGTGATTTTGTACACGCTGTTCGACGCGCGCCCTGCACGAGTCCAACACCGGTACCCACAGCGGGGCAAGAACGGTGGCGATGCTACGGTTGCGAGGTGTGACGGGAAGGTCGTGGCGGTTGTGGTGAAGCGGCGTTGTGGTTGGTGGTTGATGTTGTGGTTGTGGTGGGAATCATGGCTGTTGGTCCAAATTAAAGATAGTAAAAGAAAAACGGCTATCCTGAAGAGTCGCAGCACGCATAAATGACATGTATTCCCACTAGACAACGGGTTTGGGCCTAACTACACATGCACTTACCGAGATACCTCACCTAAGGGACCTGAATGGTGGTTTGCGAATTTGGTAACCACAACACTACCCCCTCCCCTTTTTACAGACTCGTCCCGAGTCGTCAAATTTTCGTGTGCCATCATGTGTAGTTTTCCCGTAGTACATTTTACCTACGGATCCCTGAGTGCGACATTCATGGTATTCGTGTCCCCAAAATAAATAACCTGAGGGCTGCGTAACTATCTAAACAAACTCACTCACACGGACGACTTAAATAAAATTGCCGGCGCGAAGACAGACATGCCAGGGGCGCACTCATATTTACAGTACATCTTAACCTTAACTTACAAATTTTACACTAAACCATGGCCCAGGATCATTGAACTCTGCAAAAAGAAAGCAGTTCGCAGGGAGCCAGGCTGCCCGCATGCAGTCTCTGGCTCAAACAATGCAGGTGACAGGGAACGTGGCTGGCTGCTCACACGCAGTCCAAGGCCTTCCCTTTTGAACTGAACGCAGTGAACCACAACGCTGCATGGGCTGCACAAACGCAGTCTCCGTGCCAGCTCAAGTGGCACACGCAATGAGCACAACGAATGGATGGATGAACACAAACACGGTGCACGGGCTGCCACTGCAGGCCCGTGTTGTAGCTGCCAACAGGGCAGTTCTTGCAGCTTGCAAACTGTTGCCTTGATCCTGGCGCACATGGCAATGAACAGGGGGGGGGGGGGCAAAGCAAAAATTGAACGGGGCTGGTGAACATGGGCAGTGGGCATGGCATGGCAAAGGTAGCAGGCAAACACAGCCCGCAGAAGAAGGCCGCTGCAGGCAAACACAGCCGGCAGATGAAGTGGCCGGCACAGGCCTTGAAGAAAAACAGCCAGCAGATGAACTGGCCGGCACAGGCCTTGACGCAAAACATGGCCAGCCGATGGCACAGGCCTTGCAGCACAGCAGCTGCAGACGATCCAGCAGGCACAGACCTTGCAGCAAAACAACAGCTGCCGATGAAGTTGGCCGGCACAGGCCTTGAAGAAAAATAGCCAGCCGGCTGAAGTGGCCGGCACAGGCCTTGAAGCAAAACACGGCCAGCCGATGAAGTGGCCAGCCTTTGCCGTTCAGTGGAGGTTGGTGGAGGGAGTGCGGTGGTGCTGGCCACTCGGAAGGCGGGCTCGGACCTGCCTACCTGTCTCCCTCCCACCTATCGCCTTTGCCTGTCACTGTACATACCCACTCCCTTAATTTGTCAAACCCCAATTTAGCCCCAACTTATTTTTTTGTTGTTTTTATTTTTACTTCCCCACTATAAATCGTCCCCTAACCCCCTTTATCGTCCTTGTTCGGCTAACCTATCCTGTCACCTAGCCTACTCCCAACCCCTACGTTCCCTTCCCGGAGGGGAACAAGGGAGAGCTAACGTCCTGTGTCGAGGCCCAACGAAGCCTCAGAATGGCCTCCCCAGAGTTCGGCGATCTATAACCAAAGTGGGTCCAGCGGCCCACAACGACAGCGAGGGGATGGATGGTGCGGAGGGGTACATCTCCTAATCTACCCTAACTATTTAACTGTTAAACTACCCCGGGGCTTTCAACAAGCGCTTCTCGCTTAAACTATTGGTTCTATAAACCCAGATTCCCGTCGCCTGTGTTGGTGTCCTCACAATTTCGGGCCTCGCCCC
>NW_028222459.1:22500-25000 GCF_056783735.1 Eptatretus burgeri | reverse complement strand
TCTCTCGTTCTCTCTCTCTCGTTCTCTCTCTCTCGTTCTCTCTCTCTCGTTCTCTCTCTCTCGTTCTCTCTCTCTCTCGTTCTCTCTCTCTCGTTCTCTCTCTCTCTCGTTCTCGTTCTCTCTCGTTCTCTCGTTCTCTCTCGTTCTCTCGTTCTCTCTCTCTCGTTCTCTCGTTCTCTCTCTCTCGTTCTCTCGTTCTCTCTCTCTCGTTCTCTCGTTCTCTCTCTCTCGTTCTCTCTCTCTCTCTCGTTCTCTCTCTCTCTCTCGTTCTCTCTCTCTCTCGTTCTCTCTCTCTCTCGTTCTCTCTCTCTCTCGTTCTCTCTCTCTCTCTCGTTCTCTCTCTCTCTCTCGTTCTCTCTCTCTCTCGTTCTCTCTCTCTCTCGTTCTCTCTCTCTCTCTCGTTCTCTCTCTCTCTCTCTCGTTCTCTCTCTCTCGTTCTCTCTCTCTCTCTCGTTCTCTCTCTCTCGTTCTCTCTCTCTCTCGTTCTCTCTCCCTCGTTCTCTCTCTCTCGTTCTCTCTCTCTCGTTCTCTCTCTCTCGTTCTCTCTCTCTCGTTCTCTCTCTCTCGTTCGTTCTCTCTCTCTCGTTCTCTCTCTCTCGTTCTCTCTCTCTCGTTCTCTCTCTCTCGTTCTCTCTCTCTCTCTCTCTCTCTCTCTCTCTCGTTCTCTCTCTCTCGTTCTCTCTCTCTCGTTCTCTCTCTCTCTCTCTCTCTCTCGTTCTCTCTCTCTCTCTCTCTCTCGTTCTCTCTCGTTCTCTCTCGTTCTCTCTCGTTCTCTCTCGTTCTCTCGTTCTCTCTCTCTCTCTCGTGTTCTCTCTCTCTCTCGTTCTCGTTCTCTCTCTCTCTCGTTCTCGTTCTCTCTCTCATTCTCTCTCTCTCTCTCTCATTCTCTCTCTCTCTCTCTCATTCTCTCTCTCTCTCTCTCTCTCTCGTGTTCTCTCTCTCTCTCGTTCTCGTTCTCTCTCTCTCTCGTTCTCTCTCTCTCGTTCTCTCTCTCGTTCTCTCTCTCTCGTTCTCTCTCTCTCGTTCTCTCTCTCTCGTTCTCTCTCTCTCTCGTTCTCGTTCTCTCTCGTTCTCTCGTTCTCTCTCGTTCTCTCGTTCTCTCTCTCTCGTTCTCTCGTTCTCTCTCTCTCGTTCTCTCGTTCTCTCTCTCTCGTTCTCTCGTTCTCTCTCTCTCGTTCTCTCGTTCTCTCTCTCTCGTTCTCTCGTTCTCTCTCTCTCGTTCTCTCTCTCTCTCTCGTTCTCTCTCTCTCTCGTTCTCTCTCTCTCTCGTTCTCTCTCTCTCTCGTTCTCTCTCTCTCTCTCGTTCTCTCTCTCTCTCGTTCTCTCTCTCTCTCGTTCTCTCTCTCTCTCGTTCTCTCTCTCTCTCTCGTTCTCTCTCTCTCTCTCGTTCTCTCTCTCTCTCGTTCTCTCTCTCTCTCGTTCTCTCTCTCTCTCGTTCTCTCTCTCTCTCTCTCGTTCTCTCTCTCTCTCGTTCTCTCTCTCTCTCTCTCTCTCTCTCGTTCTCTCTCGTTCTCTCTCTCGTTCTCTCTCTCGTTCTCTCGTTCTCTCTCTCGTTCTCTCTCTCTCTCTCTCGTTCTCTCTCTCTCTCTCGTTCTCTCTCTCTCTCTCGTTCTCTCTCTCTCTCTCGTTCTCTCTCTCTCTCTCTCGTTCTCTCTCTCTCTCTCGTTCTCTCTCTCTCTCTCGTTCTCTCTCTCTCGTTCTCTCTCTCTCGTTCTCTCTCTCTCTCGTTCTCTCTCTCTCTCGTTCTCTCTCTCTCGTTCTCTCTCTCTCTCGTTCTCTCTCTCTCTCGTTCTCTCTCTCTCTCGTTCTCGTTCTCTCGTTCTCTCTCTCTCTCGTTCTCTCTCTCTCTCGTTCTCTCTCTCTCTCGTTCTCTCTCGTTCTCTCTCTCTCTCGTTCTCTCTCTCTCTCGTTCTCTCTCGTTCTCTCTCTCTCTCGTTCTCTCTCTCTCTCGTTCTCTCTCTCTCTCGTTCTCTCTCTCTCTCTCTCTCGTTCTCTCTCTCTCTCTCTCTCGTTCTCTCTCTCTCTCTCTCGTTCTCTCTCTCTCTCTCTCTCGTTCTCTCTCTCTCTCTCTCGTTCTCTCTCTCTCTCTCGTTCTCTCTCGTTCTCTCTCGTTCTCTCTCGTTCTCTCTCGTTCTCTCTCGTTCTCTCTCGTTCTCTCTCGTTCTCTCTCGTTCTCTCTCTCTCTCTCTCTCGTTCTCTCTCGTTCTCTCTCTCTCTCTCGTTCTCTCTCTCTCTCTCTCTCGTTCTCGTTCTCTCTCTCTCTCTCGTTCTCTCTCTCTCTCGTTCTCTCTCTCTCTCGTTCTCTCTCTCTCTCTCGTTCTCTCTCTCTCTCTCGTTCTCTCTCTCTCTCTCTCTCGTTCTCTCTCTCTCTCTCTCTCTCTCGTTCTCTCTCTCGTTCTCTCTCGTTCTCTCTCTCTCTCTCTCGTTCTCTCTCTCTCTCGTTCTCTCTCTCTCTCTCGTGTTCTCTCTCTCTCTCGTTCTCGTTCTCTCTCTCTCTCGT
>NW_028222458.1:35000-39422 GCF_056783735.1 Eptatretus burgeri | reverse complement strand
ATTAACTAACTTGTGACACTTGTAATGCAATTAGCAAATGGATTGTTTGAACTATGGGAATAAAAGGCATTCATCACTACAACATTATTTTAAAATAATTAAGTCACATACTTCAGGAACTATTAAGGAAGCTGTTGTGGTGGGGAAGTGTGGAAGCAGTTTCCTGCTACCTCAAGACAGAGAAACGTAAGTTCATGTACAAGCCGTTTATTCAGCAAAACAAAAGACACTTCTGTGCACAGAAGGAAGGCCTCAGTCCACCACATTGTAGCAAGCTGAAGACTTAGTAGTAGAGGATAAATGGGGCTTCTGAGGCAGCCATTCAAATGAATTGGGGAAAAGGGAAAAACTCTCTGACTCAAGCCCCAAAAGCCCAAAATAGGAGACTGATTTTCTCCCCACCTATTTCCTCCCCCTCCCATACAAGCAAATGTAAAATTGAAACTGATTCCCTTCCCTCCCATACAAGCAAATGTAAAATTGAGACTTACTGGTTAAAGCACTTCTTTCCTTTCATATTTTCATTCCATTCGAAGAGCGAACCAGTGAATATTTGTCCATGTTCTACTTTGGGGAACAACATAATTTTCCTATTACATTCAACACCATCAAGTATATTCACAAAGATTACTTTGGAACTCAGTTCTTGGTTTAAATGTCCTTGTTGAGCAGAAATGAAATGATAAACTTCTCTCAATGCTCTTTAAAATTATACTCAAACATGAATACATTACGCACATTCTGTCAGCTGTCTGAGTGCAGCTGAAAACAGGAAGCTAGGGAAAAATTTCCAGAATTACTGAGCTGTTGAAAAACAGCAAAGAGAACAATGAGGCAACTCCAGGCAAAGATCCTACTAACTTCCTCCAACATGGTTTATAAGCCAGGCATTTCTTTTCTGTTTAGTGGTTTTTCATTTTTCTCATCTTGACCCAATGGAAAATGATTGAGACATGAACTATCTTTCATCTGACGAAGAAGATAACCCATCACAATAATGGTAAGTTTGTTTGTTTGTGTGTGTGTATTGTAAAGTCTGGCTTCCTCTTTGAATGACGGTGAAGCAAATGATTATTAATTAAATCACTATACGACTAATAATTATTGTTTTTTTTTTTCTAACAGGTTGTCCCCAATAAGAACATCGTTCATAGCTGATGTTGAAAATGAGTTATCTGAATTACACAACGAGTGGATAAAAATGAATGACCTCCTTGAAGACATTTATTTGTTTTGAAATGAACTGAATGATATTGTTGTGGTTGACGAAATTCGCAAACCACCATTCAGGTCCCGTAGGTGAGATATCTCTGTAAGTATATGTGTAGTTAGTCCCAAACCCGTTGTTTAGAGGGAATAAATGTCATTCATTCGGGCTGCGACCCTTTTAGATAGCCGTTTTTCTTTTACTATCTTTATTTTGGACCAGCCGCCATTACTACCACCACAACCACCACCAACCACGTCTCAACAGCCATCACACAACAACCACCAACCACAACGCCGCTTCACAACCACAGCCACGACCCTTGCCGTCACATCTCGCTCTCGCAACCATCGCATCACCGCCATTCCCGCGCCGCTTGTGGGCACCGATTCTGGACTCGTACAGGGCGCGCACCGAGCAGCGGGTGCAAAATCACCAGCCTTTCCGAGAAATCGGATCAAAAACGATTCACGCCCACTTCTGTTCCGTCCTATCAGCGAGCGTGGGGCGATTTGGCCCCGCCTCCAGGTGCGTCGGAGTATAATCGCTATATGCAGATTCGCGAATCAAAAATCATTCACGCCCACTTTTCCTCTGTCCAATGGGGAGCCAGCCAGAGGTGAAGGGTCGAAGGTGAAGGAGCGAAGCCCCGGGAGCTATAAAGGGCCGCGTTCGCTCGCCAAAAAGGCAGTTGAGTTGGGAAGAGTTGGCAGTAGTTGAGTTGGAAAGAGTTGAGAGTTTCTGAGAAGAGGAAAGCAGTTGGACGGAGTTGAGAAGAGTGGAGAGTTGGAGAGTTGTGGCGGCGGCGAAGGCAGTCGAGAAGGCGCTCGTGTCAGAGTCGGGGAGCTGCGGAGAGGGGAGACCGGTAACGCGACCGAGGTCGCGGTGGAGACGCTCGTCGCGGGACCCAAGCCAGCGAGATATCCTCATTCCCCTGAGCATCAACAACCCCCTCCTGTTTCCCCCCCCCCGCGCTGAGATAGTGTGAGAAGGGGGCCCCGTTCCCATCCCATTCCAGGCAGTGCCAGCGAGGCCCGCGGAGTCGGGGCGCAACCGCCATTTTGCGGCTCATCACCAGACGGGTAGGCTCGACGCGGTCTCGGCCCCAGGCCCGTCTGCCCCCCTCATCGTTGAGGGTGGTCCCTTTTTCTTTTGCTTTGAGTATATGTGTTGTCGGCGCCGTCTGTGAAGTAAAACTGTATAAGTGTTGTCGTGTGCTCGGTAGTCGGTAGTAGATCTGCATTGTTGCATTTGCTTTTTGTGCAGAATTGTGTGTTTCTTCTATTTTTACATTTGCTTTTGGTGTATAATTGTATATGTGTGCTTTCCGTTTGCCGCGGAATAAATGTGCTTTATGTTGAACTGTTTTTCCCGTTTCGCTTTGTCTTTTCCTTTATTGAATCTCCATCTAACTTCACGTAAAGGGTCGGTCGTGGGCGAAATACGCCCAATAATTAATCGAACCGTCGAGGTTGACGATAACACCGCTCGGTTATCCCGATAGTACGGAACGGGTCGCTTAAAGTGGCCCGTGTCCGAAGTCGACCTGCGGCGAGGTGCGATCGCCCGGTCTACCCTCCGTGTGGGTACTTAGGTAGGTCGAATTTGGCGAGCAACCCTATCCCACGCGGGGGGCCGATTGGCACGATCGTGGTGAGGCCGAAAGGCCCACCCGTGACTAGTTCCTGGCGTTAGTCCGAGAGGGTCACGACGGGATTGTCCGTCCGGTGGGCGACGTGCCGCAATTCGAGTTACGTGGCCGCTCGCACGCCGGCGGGCGCAAATCCGCAACAATATTATATATAAATATATATATATATATATATATATATATATATATATATATATATATATATATATATATATATATATATATATACACTGTTTATATATTGTTTGCGGTTCTCGGAACTGCATGCATCCAACAGATAGGGTCCCAAGACAGTTATTCCATTCTCTCTCTCTTGGCCACACACACACACACACACACACACACATGCCACACACACAGAGAGAGAGAGAGAGAGAGAGAGAGAGAGAGAGAGAGAGAGAGATAGATATGCCCATGTAGAGTCCCTTCCCCCCTTTTCTCTTGTGGGACAACAGGGGCATGCGTTGCAAAGGATCTCATAGCCTCGGTTTGCTTCCATCATTTCTTCTTCTTTTTCATTTCTAACCTCATTCCTACTCTTCTTTTCTGACTATTCCTGAGATAAATCTGAGGCACTTGTGCCCTTCGCTGTGAGATGGGTCCTCAGCAAAGGCCAAGCAGGCATTACACCTACACCCCTCCATTGAAAACACAGCCTGCCAAATGCACACACAGTGCAATTCTTACCACCCAATGGACAGGAAACACACCAGCACGAGCACGGCCCCACACTGCACAGAACATGTACCGCAGGGAGACGGAAGAAACAGCATCTTAGAAAGGGCGCTCCAGAAACACCACATGAGCACTCGACAGCACAGAGCTCCCAGTCCTCAAGCGTGATCCCTCAATCGGGAGGCCGATAATAGGAAAAAGACAACACCCCGCCACGTGATGTGCATGATCCTTGGGCAGCACGTACTTTCAACCCATTGCTGGACTAATTATATTAATCAGGTTTTTCCCTTCGTCAGCATGACAATAGCAGAATCGGGCAAAGGCAAGCGATGGCCACGTGTGTAATGGCGGACCACAACGTGACAATGTGTGTACGGAACGTGCTCTCAGAGGCAGACCACGTGCGCTGCTCGTGACACTTTGTTATCAGTGGCATGAGCAGGGCACGAATGGATCAATCTTACTGTCTGGTGCATGGGTTCGCCATGATATCATACCTTCGGACCTCCCGTTTGGCGCGGCCGCGGATGTTCCCCCACGGACGGCAAATCTCCCCCCCCCCCACCTCTAAAAAAGGCTGGGCCAGTATTGAAGCTTCTGCGATCGGGCAGGGACATGTTTGTGCAGCTCGGGCCACGTGGCATGCTACACGGAGACCGGGCGCATTAGGCCAGCACTGGTCGGGGGTGCCCGAGCGGGCGTGCAGTAGACCGACGCTGCCCTCAGCGGAGTCATCAGGGCACCCACGCCGGCTGCCTGAGTTCTTGCAAAGGCAAGTCATGGCGCGGGAGTTCGGGTGGGCGATTTTGTATCATGTCATGAGGAGTCGAGGAGCAAGACATTTTTTACGGCTCCAGGGTCACCTTGGGGCGCACAGGAAATGGAA
>NW_028222458.1:0-30000 GCF_056783735.1 Eptatretus burgeri | reverse complement strand
AAAAAGTGGGCGTGTGTTTTTTTGATCCGTTTTTGAAGCAGAAAATCCGTGATTTTGTACACGCTGTTCGACGCGCGTTCCTGCATGCAGTCCCAACACCGCAGTACTCCACAGCGGGGCAAGAACGCGGTGGCGATGCGTTACGGTTGTGAGGTGTGCGTGAAGGTACGTGGCGGTTGTGGTGAAGCCGTGTGGTTGTGGTCGGTGGTTGATGTTGTGGTTGTGATCATGGCGGTTTGGTCCAAAATAAAGAGCAAGTAAAAGAAAAACGGCTATTCCTGAAGGAGTCGCAGCACGTATAAAATGACATGTATTCCCCACTAAGACAACGGGTTTTGGGCCTAACTACACATGCACTTACCGAGATACCTCACCTAAGGGACCTGGAATGGTGGTTTGCGATAATCTGGTAACCACAACACTACCCCCTTCCCTTTTTACAGACTCGAGTCTCCAGAGGTCGTCAAATTTTTCGTGTGCCATCATGTGTAGTTTTCCCCTAGTACACTTTACCCTCACGGATCCCTGAGTGCGACATTCATGGTATTCGTGTCCCCAAAATAAATAACCTGAGGGCTGCGTAACTATCTAAACAAACTCACTCACACGGGGACGACTTAAATAAAATTGCCGGCGCTAAGACATACATGCCGGGGGGGCACTCATATGTACGCAGTACATCTTACCTTAACTTTACAAATCTTACACTAAACCATGGCCCAGGATCAATGAACTCTGGGCAAAAGAAAGCAGTTGGGGCAAGGGGAGCCAGGCTGCCCACATGCAGTCTCTGGCTCAAACAATGCAGGTGACAGGGAACGTGGCTGGCTGCTCACACGCAGTCCAAGGCCTTCCCTTTTTTGAACTGAACTCAGAGTGAACCACAACGGTTGCTTGGGCTGCACAACGCAGTCCTTCCGTGCCAGCTCCAAGAGTGGCACCACGCAATGAGCACAACGAATGGATTGCATGAACACAAACACGGTGCACGGGCCGCCACTGCACGGCCCGTGTTGTAGCTATAGCCAACAGGGCAGGTTCCACCGCAGCTTGCAAACTGTTGCGCTTGATCCTGGCGCAGCATGGGGAAATGAACAAGGGGGGGGCAAAGCAAAATTGAGACGGGGCTGGTGAACGTGGGCAGTGGGCATGGCATGGCAAAGGTGGCGAGAGCAAACACAGCTCACGCAGAAGAAGGCCGCTGCAGGCAAACTCAGTGCCCACAGAACCAGGCCGGCACAGGCCTCGAAGAAAAACAGCCAGCAGATGAACTGGCCGGCACGAGGCACGCTTGCAGCACACAGCGCTGCCGATGAAGTTGGCTTCGGCCTCACGCCTCGCCGAGAGCAAAACCACACGGCCAGCCGATGAAGTTGGCCAGCCTTTGCCGTTCAATGGAGGTTGGTGGAGGGGAGTGCGGTGGTGCTGGCCACTTGGAGGGCGGGCTCGGACCTACCTACCACCTGTCTCCCTCCCAACCTATAGCTGCCTTTGCCTGTCACTGTACATACCCACTCCCTTAATTTGTCAAACCCCAATTTAGCCCCAACTTATTTTTTTGTTGTTTTTATTTTTACTTCCCCTCTATAAATCGTCCCCCTAACCCCCTTTATCGTCCTTGTTCGGCTAACCTATTCTGTCACCTAGCCTACTCCCAACCCCTACGTTCCCTTCCCCGGAGGCGGGAATAAGGGAGAGCTAGCGTCCTGTCTCGAGAGCCCAACTCAAGCCTTCCAGAATATGGCCTCCCCAGAGTTCGGCAGATCTTAACACCAAGTGGGTCCAGCGGCCCACAACGACAACGAGGGGATGGATGGTCGCGGAGGGGTACATCTCCTAATCTACCCCTAACCATTAACTCTTAAACTACCCCGGGGCTTTCCAACAAGCGCCTCTCGCTTAAACTATTGGTTTCTAACAACCCAGATTCCACGTCGCTCTGTGTTGGTGTCCTTACAATTCTCGGGCCTCGCCCCCCAATTTTCTCTCCGTGCCCTCACACGGTCTCCTGGCTGCTGGGACACGTGGCTCCCTTTGGCAGGCACGACCCTCTGCCGATTCTCCCGCTATGGCACCCCCCGGGCACTACACTGCCTCCCGAGCCTACCAGCTCCCTAACACTGAGGAGTGCCCCCCATGGCTTTCTCCCCTGAAACGCACACACGTGGCAGGCCGGCCTCCCGGGCCCCCTTTCCGAGGGTCACCCGTGCCCACAACACTGCCCACGCGGCTAATGGCGCCCGGGCCCCCGCACCAAGCAGGCGCACCCGTGCCCACTACTCTATCCCGGCCCCCCATGGGCCCGAAAGGCCTACCGCGGCCGACTAGCCTGAGTGCCCGGGGTACCCACTCAGCGATACTCACCTTTCGCAGCCACGCTCCCAAGCCCGTCAACAGGGGCTCCTGCACCCCTCCAAATGGGTCTCAGAGCCTACTTTCCCACTCCAACAACAAAACGACCTCCATTTTTCAATTGTGACTAACCCAGATAACTCAATCTACACTGACCCCGGGGTCCTTGAGGCGGGGGGAGTCACTCCTCCCCCCAATCACTCATCGCACCATGCATTCCCCATTCACATCCCACTCACACAGACCCGCTGGCCTCACTCACTCACCAAGCACATGCTTCCACTTCACTCACCAACTCTCCAACACACACACCACTGAACTCTGCCATCCGCTTCTAACTACATCCCTAACTAACTCGTGCCTCCCCACGTACGTCCCTTAAACTAGTAGCACGTTCCTTTTAACACTACGTAGCTAAGCTACGTCCCCTCTACCACATCCACAAGTCTGTCACTGTCCTCCAAAGGCAATCCCATTTTATTTCCCAACCCTAAATCTGGCTACAATCCCTCCTAACCTAATCCCATTCCACGGACTCCATGAGGACTTACCCCTGCCCCATGGAGTCGGTCTAACTAAGCTAACCCTTCCCCCTAACTAAGTTTCCATCCTGTGCCCAGGATAAAGAGGGGTCTTCACACCCCTTTCCCAGGAATCACCTGTACACCCGAAAGTGAGGCTTGCTTTTTTTTTTTTTCCATGCGCAGCACCTGCGCGGCAACTCAGCGCTCTTTTTGCACCTTGCAACTGCCCGTGACGTCATGCAGCTGCACGTTGTTCCTCGTCCCTCCTTGGACGGGACCATCCGGCTCCAGAAGAATACCCCTCCTGCCGGATTCCAACCCACGTGCAGCCATGACGTCACCGTGCGCATATAAAAAAAAACACAAGCCCCACGTCTCGAGGGGTTCACGCAGGCGAACACATGTGCTTTGCCCGTTGGAGCTTAACACACGATCGCGTGGAGGCAACCCACGTCCGGTCCAAATCCATTTCACCGCTGCGCGCCTAACTTTGTCCGTCCGCGGGAGTCGGCAAATCCACCGCGTGCGTTTCCGGACCGGGACTTCACTCTCGCAAGCGAGCACGTGGCGGTCTCGTGCGTTGCACAGCTGAACCGCGTGCTCCACTGCTGGAGTGAACCCGGACACGGTCCTCGAAACAACCCACAGCCGCTACTCGGCTTTCTCTCCTCTGTCGCCGTCGTCGTCTCCATTCAACCCACGCACACCACTGCGTGTTACGACCTGCACACAGTCCACACCATCACATTTCACACCGGGAGACGCGGCTGCGTGCTCCACGCATGCTAACCGACATCTCCCTCACGCGCTCTCTCACACACACGGTCTCCCTGGCACACAGCGACCTTGCACACGGCCGTTCACTCACGCGTGCCTCACTACTACACACAAACCATACTACTACACACGTGGTGCTCCATTCACTCGCGCGGGGGCACTCACCCGCGGTGCCTCACCCACACACGCGAGGGCACTCAACCCGCTTTGTGCCATCATCCACACACCGTGCCTCACTCATACACGCCGAGGGCACTCACCCGCGGTACCTCACTCATACACACGGCGACACTCACACACGCGGTCTCTTCCCACACAACGTCCCTCACTCATACACGCGGGGGCACTCAACCCGCGGTGCCTCACATCCCATACTCCGTGCCTCACTCACACACGCAGGGGAAGGGCACCATCACCCCACTCACCCACGGTGCCTCACTCACACTGGCCGTTTCACTCACACACACGGCCTCTTCCACACCCACGGTGCCTCACATCCACACACGGCGTGCTGGGAAGCACGCACTCCGGCACACCATCGCTACCACACCACTCACACACGGGGTCGCTTCCACACACGGGGACGCACTCACACCTTGCACCACACACACAGGGACAACCACACTGGGGATTCGTGTCCCCACAAAGGGTCTCCGGGGCCTCTATACCCCCCCCAAGCTCTCCGTGCACCCGTCCACAGCACTCGTCCCCCTCAACCTCGCAGAAACACGACCGAACTCACCTGGTCGTGACTCGCCTCAAGGGCATACTCCCTCCCCTCGTTCCTGGAGGAGGCCATCCCGCTGCTCGCACCGGGTCCCTACACGCTCCGCGAGTACCTCACACCCCCATTATCCTCCACTACCTCCGTGTGTGTGGCTGTGCGTCACTTACCCCATCTTCATCGTCAGTAGCCAGTCTTCCCTCTATTTTTTCTGTCTCCCGTGTCTCTGCCAACTCTTCACCCCTTTACCTCCTCTCGTCTCAACTATTATTTCCGTTGTCGTCACCTCGTGTCTCGTCTCACACACGTTTTTGGTCTCCCCATTTACAATTTTTCCCTTTCGGTCATCGTCACGACCCTCGCCCAACACGTTCCACGAATTATTTTTTCACCGCCTCCACCGCGGGCCTGTCAGCTCGTTGCACCCCCACCCAGCTCGTTTGCTCCCACACGTGAAGTCGCCATTCCCAGCTCCCTGGTCACGGCCTTCATGCCCCGCCTGCAGGCATCGGCCCATGTTCTGCGTCTCACCCGTAGTTCTTTCATTTCTTCCCTCATTTGCTGTGTATTCGCATCCATCGTCGTTTTCACTTCATTCATTTGCTTGTTCATTTCGTTTTTCGCATTTTGTTTGTACATTTGTATCCATCGTCGTTTCACTCACTTCATTCATTTTTTTTTGTTCATTGCCGCCAGCATGGCTGCGGCTGGGCCATGTTGGATGCACTCAGCTGAGCCGTTTCGGCACAGGGTTGGGGAAAAGGGTCTTGGTGGAGAGGGGGGAAGGTGTCATACACCGCGGCTTTGCGCTGCCGCACGCCACCTCGGGCCCTGGGTTGCAGTTAGGCGATCCGTTGTTCCTGCACAATCAACATTTCCTGCTCGGGGATTCCATCCTGGACCATGGACTCTACATTATTACACACATATATACATTTCTAATACCCCCGGCTCCCGCTCGCCTTGAGACGCCATCTTTGCCTTCTCGTGAAGGGTTAAATTTTGCTCGCTCGTAATGTTGGAGGGAATCGGGGTCGCTTCTCTCACCCCTGGACCGATTCCCGTGAATTTCGCTGGAGACACAGGAGAGCCTGTTGTCCCGCTCTCCAATACCAGTGCCTTGCAGGGAGGCGATGAATTTGTATCGCACGACCTGACACCAGTGTTGCGGTCTTGCCGCGCCCGCCGGCGTGCTGGCGGCCCACGTAACTCGAATCGCGGCACGTCGCCCACGGACGGACAATCAGTCGTGACCCTCTCGGACTAACCGCCGAGAACCAGTCACGCGGGTGGACCTTTCCCGGTCTCACCGCGATCGAGCCAATCAGCCCGGCGTGGTGATAGGGTTGCTCGCCAGAATTCCGAACTACCTAAGTACCCACAGCGGAGGAGTAGACCCGGGCGATCGCACCTCGCCGCAGGTCGACTTCGGACACGGGCCACTTAGCGACCCGTTCCCGTGCTATCCCACGAGAATAACCGACGCGGTGTTATCGTGGAAGGCCTCGACCGGTTCGATTAATTATCGGGCGTATTCAGCCCACTACCAACCCTTTACGTGAAGCAAGATGGGGGATTCAATGGAGGAAAAGACGAAGCGAAGCGAGAAAGCAGTTCAACAATAAAAGCACATTTATTCGCGAAAGAACGCGGAGAGCACACAAATACTAATTCCACCAAATGCACACAAAAAAAGAAAACACAATTCCATTTACACAAAAAGCAAACATAAAAGTGAAAACACAGTGCAGAGCTAATACCGACGCTACCGAGCACACGGCAACACTTGCCTGCAATTCTACTTCACAGACAGGCGCCGACAACACAGCCACCCAAAACCACGAGGGAAAAGAAATCCCCTCAAGAATGAGGTAGGCCTGAGGCCGAGACAGATCGAGGGCCTGCCCGTCTGGTGATGAGGCGCGAGAGCGCGATGGCCCGCAACCCGCGAGGCCTCGTGGACAGTGCCTGGCAGGGGGTGGGAGCAGGGCCCCCCTTGGTCGCACTATCTCAGCGCGAAGGAAACAGGAGGGGGTTGCTGATGCTCGGGGTATCAAAGGATCTTTATTATGTGCGACGAGCGTCTCCACCTCGGCCAGGTCGCGCTGTCGGCCTCCCTCGGGTGCGCAGCTTCCTGCACGGCGCGAACACCCCCTCGTCTGAGAGGTGTCGCCGCCTTTCCTGAGCTCCGTCCCCTCCGTTCCGACTCCAACGCACACCACGTGACAGCTCCACCGCCCGCGAAGTCTTGACCCTCTGCTTTCCGACTCTCTCTTCTTCGGCTCTCCGACCCCGTTCTGCTGACTCTCCGAGCCCCTCTGACTGTGAACACCGTCCTTTTATCCCCCCGTAACTTCGCCTTTGGCCCCCTCCCTTTGACCTTTCACCTCGCTCCCCCTTGGCCCGAGAAAGAGGTAGGCGTGAAGGCTTTTTGATCTGGTGCATATATCGATCGCCCTGGGGGCGAGGCCCAGTCGCCCCTCGCTCACCGATTGGACGGCAAAAAAGTGAAGTGTGTCGTTTTGATCCCGTTTTTGAAGCAGAAAATCCGGCGATTTTGTACACGCTGTTCGACGTGCGTTCTGCATGAGTCCAACACCGGTACCCACAGTCGGGGCAGAAACGGTGGCGTGCTACGGTTGTGAGTGTGACGTGAAGGTCGTGGCGGTTGTGGTGAAACGGTGGTTGTGGTCGGTGGTTGATGTTGTGGTTGTGATCATGGCGGTTGGTCAGGAAATAAAGATAGTAAAAGAAAAACGGCTGTCCTGAAGAGTAGCAGCACGTATAAATGACATGTATTCCCCACTAGACAACGGGTTTTGAGGGCCTAACTACACATGCACTTGCCGAGATACCTCACCTAAGGAGACCTGAATGGTGGTTTTGCGAATCTAGTAACCACCAACAATATATATATATACATATATACATACATATATATACATATATATACTTACATATACTTATATATATATATATATATATATATAATATATATATATATTGGCACGATTGACGGTCTAATCTGATTGAAACTTGCCAGGAATATTGCTGGAGACCCGCGGATGTGCCTTTTTCAAGGTTTGATATTGTTACGGCTGTGGAAATTCGCAATACACCATAAAGGGTCCTTAGATCAGTTATAACGCTAAGTTCATGTGTAGTTAGTCCACACCGGTTGTTTAGGGGGAATATGTGCGATTCATCCGGGCTGCGACGCTTTGAGTTCACCATTTTTCTTTTTCTCTGTCGTTATTTTGGATCCAACAACCTCAAACCAACCAACGACAACGGCAAAAAAAGAAACCTGTGCTACTGCGCAGGTTAGCGCACCCCTCTGCGGTGCCAAAGCTGGCAAGGGAAGGGGGCAGGGCAGCTCTCTCCCCATTGGTGGAGGCCTGACGTGAGGCGGTCGGAGTGGGGGCCGCCCCCCTTCGAGAGCCTTGTGGAAACGCCTCGAAGGGGAGGTGGAGCCACGAACGGAGCGGAGCCCACGCGGCGAAGGGCGGGCCCCGCCTTACAAAAAGGCAAACGGACGTGAGGCTCACTCTCTCTGGTCGTGGCTCATGTTGGCTGAAGCTCTCTCCGGAAAGGCACCAGCTCTCCAAAAGGCTCGGTCTCTCTCCTTGGGTCTCACTCTCCAAAGCGCTCCCTTCCTCCTCTCTCGTGGCCCGGCGCGGCCTGTTGGTTGAGACGCGGACGGGAGCGCCGCAATGCGGCCTGTGGTGGACCTGCGCGTCTGGACGAGGGGTTCCGGAGAGAGTTCGCCGGCGGCCGCGTGGGAGGCCGGAAACAGGCGCGACCGTGCTGACGGTAGTAGGAGAGGAGGACCATTTCGGTCCATGAGGGAAGTCACTTCTTTTCTTTTCTTTTCTTTTCAGGCTTTTGTATGTGTGTTTGTGGCGCCAGTCTTGCAAAGTAAAACTTGTATAAGTGACTGTGCTGTAAATAATTGCCTTTTATTCGGTCGTAGTGCTTTCCTTTGTTCCTATTTGCCTGCTTTTGTTCCTATTTGCCTGCTTACGTGTGTGAAATAAAAGTGTGCTTGTCCAATTGTTCCCCCGTTTCGCTTCGTCCTTTCCTTTGTTGAATCTCCATTTTGCATCACGTAAGGGATTGACAGTGGGTTTAAAACACCCGGTAACTAATCTGAACCGTCAAGGTCGACGATAACTCTGCTCGGTTATCCCTGTAGCACGGAACGAGCCGCTTAAGCGGTTCGTGTCCGGAGTCGACCTGTGGCGTGGTACAACCCCTCGGTAGGTTACCCGTGCGAGTACTCAGGTATATCGACTTTCGGCGATTCACCCTATTTTGCGCGGGTGGAATGCTGACTGGGTTGTGGTGAGGTTAAACCCCACCCATGACGAGCTCCTTGGCGATAGTTCCAAGAGGGTCACGACTGAATTGTCCGTTCCGGTGGGCGAAGCGTCGCGATTCGAGTTACGTGGCCGATTGCACGCCGGGCGGGCGAAATTTGTCACAATATTAATCGGACAAGCGGTTCCCAAGATTACGGCCATTTATCTGTCAACATCACGAATGACGTCACAATTAATGTGCAATTATTTATTTATTTTTTTGCACGATTGACATCACAATTCTTCTTCTTCGTTTGGTATGACATCACAATCGACACTGGGGACCTGAGTATGTGCCTTTTCAAGGTTTGATATCGTTCTTCATCCGTTTCAGCTGTTTCCCAAGGTTTGAAAGCTGTTTTTTTCCAAAGGTTTGAATTAATTGTTCAAATTATTAATTAATACCAAGGTTTGAATTTTCCCAAGGGAAAGAGCTGTTTCCCAAGGGTTTGTAAGCTGTTTTTTCCCAAGGTTTGAATCAATTGTTGTGCTGGGTAGACATTTGTGAATACATTTACAGAGAGAGCAGCGAGAGAGGAGAAGCGAGAGAGGGGGCGAGAGAGGGCGAGAGAGAGAGGGCGTGTCACAATTCAAGAGAGGGGATAGAGGAGGAGGCGAGAGAGTAGGGTGGGAGAGGGGGTGTGAGAGGAGGTGAGAGTGGGGGCGAGAGAGAGGCGAGAGAGAGGAGGGAGGAGAGAGGAGGGGAGACTTGAGGGGAGAGAGGAGGAGCGTCACAATTCTTCCTCTTCTTCGTTTGATATGACATCACAATTGACGCTGGGGACCTGAGTATGTTTCCCAGGTGTTTCCGAAGTTATGGCCATTTATGATATTGTTGTGGTTGACAGAAATTCACAAACCACCATTCAGGTCCCTGAGGTGAGATATCTCGGTAAGTATATGTGTATGCGGCCCAAACCCGTTGTGTAAATGTCATTCAAAGACAAAGTGAAAACAGCATGATACATTTAAAGCAACATTTTAAAGCAAGGTTTGAATCCTGACAGCTGATTAATATACAACGAGTGACTATTCTGATTATTCAATTATGGCTCAAATATGACCACCTTGCATATCATCGTCATAACATTACCTCGAGTGTCAATGGAGTCAACTTGTCTGGACACAGCTACAGCAACTCCTTGGGCAAGGTAACCTGGAGAGCGACCAGACCAATAGTGGGTGGAACCACCCGCCATGATCTCGCCGCAATCCGGTCTTCGAACCTCAGAGAGAGCTGCAATCCCGATGTTTGTTCAAACGCTTGTGACTTTCAGATGATAACGGAGACAGGTGATCTCTCGGCTATCTGCCCAGGAAAGGACGTTCCAGGCACCCACCCGAAGGGACCACCTGAGGTTAATCCAAGGGGACCGCCGTCTGGTGGAGCGACACCTCAACACCACAATATGACCAGGGAAAGTTACCCCGTGGTTTCCACTCCTGTTATCTGAGAGTGGGGGTCCCCAAGGCTTTGCCCCAATCCCAAAATCCTGTGAAACACGAGGAATTCCCACCGAGGTGGGTTTTCCTTTTCCCAAGACAATTTGTGGAATGAAGAAGAGAGGTTTTCCAGGTAGCCAGAGTACAAATCCCGCCACTAACCTCCCTGTAAAATGTAACCCACCTGCAGGAGGGCGTCCACAGACACAGATGGACTCAAGATCTGGACTGGCCGTTGAAGCTCACAAGGGAGCTCCTCCGCCCTTTAATACGAGATCTCCTGTCATCCATTTCCCCCAGAGAGGATAATGCATGACCCATCCTGCTGCTTCTTCGGTCGGGAGTGAACGTTTCCTCGTCACGAAAAAATGAACAATTAAATGAACAATGACGAGCAGGACAAATCATCCACATCAGCAGCTCCAATGGTGAGTGGCTGTGAGCTACTCTAACGGGGTGAGTGGCTGTGAGATACTCTAACGGTGAGTGGCTGTGGAGATACTTCTAACGGTGCAGTGGCTGTGAGCTACTCTAACGGTGAGTGGCTGTGAGCAGCTCTAATGGTGTGTGTGTGTAGTGTGTGTGTGTGTGTGTGTGTGTGTGTGTGTGTGTGTGTGTGTGTGTGTGTGTGTATGTGTGTGTGTGTCTCTGCGACCGCCAAGTTTCTCGACAACCGCCGGTCCGATCTGATTCTTGAAAACTTGCCAGGAGATATTGCCGGGGACGTGCGGGATATGCAGCACTTTTCGAGGTGTGATATTAATCGGATAATGCGGTTGTAGAAGTTACGGCCATTTATCTGTCAACCAATGACAAGACACTGTGCTGTGACATCACAGGCCAATGACGTCACAATTAATGTTTATTTATTTCTTTCTTTTTGCACGATTGACGGTCTGATCTGATTGAAACTTGCCAATAATATTGCTGGGGACCAAGGGATGTGCCTTTTCAAGGTTTGATATTAATCGGATAAGCGCTTCCCAAGTTATGGCCATTTACCTGTCAACCAAT
This sequence comes from Eptatretus burgeri, assembly GCF_056783735.1. Taxonomy (NCBI): domain Eukaryota; kingdom Metazoa; phylum Chordata; class Myxini; order Myxiniformes; family Myxinidae; genus Eptatretus; species Eptatretus burgeri. Next base: position 18,805 of record NW_028222458.1, on the reverse strand, counting down.
GACAAGACACGGTAAAAGCTATATGGACGTCACGAACGACGTCACACTATTAATGTTTATATATATATATATATATATATATATATATATATATATATATATATATATATATATATCTATATCCATGAACAAATCTCACACTCTCTCACTATATGTCTCTTCGAAAGGACCGAATTTACAAAACCCCCCATCCACTTTCCTCCAACAATCCCTCTGGAAGAAGTCTTTTTCTTTCAAGCTCTCTGGGTCTCACTATCTGCCATGACCTTTCCTGGGAAAGTCACATTTCCAACCTTGCACTCAAAAGCCAGTCGCCGACTGGGAATCAGTCGTGCAAAGTCCTCTCCTCGGCCCTCTTGAGCTCCTGACCACTTACAAAGCTTTTGTCCGTAGCCTGATGGAGTACTGCTCTCCCCTCTGGGCTGGTGCTCCTGCCTCCCACCTTTCTCGACTTCACGCTGTCGAAACCAGGGCTTTTAAGATCATTGGCATCTCCCGCAATGAAGCTGAGTCTTTGGGCCTCTCACCTCCAATCACCGCAGGTTATGTCGGTGGTCTTTCTCTGTGCTTCTACCGATGTTCCTCTCCAGCCTTGCCCCCCCTGCTCTCTCTGCGTGATTTGTCCCAACCACATTTCCACAGGGGCGCTCAAGCTGTCCGCCAACAACCCCCTTCTGGTTAAACTACCACAAAATCACGAATCACTGCTCATCTTCACTCTTTTCATTCCTCTTTTTTCCCGCCTTTGGAATAAACCTCCTCACTCTATTCTTCCTTCCCATTCTTCCCTCCAGGCTTCTCAAAACAGCTGTTCACCACCACCTCTTATCTCTTCCCCCATCCAAATCCTCGATCTTTTCTACCCCGATAATCCACCCAAGCCCACTTCCCCCCCCTTCAATTCTCACTGCTTTCCTTCCTGAAAGTCCCTGTAATGTCCATCTTCTCCTCGCCATGTTCCCCGTCCCATCCCCATCCCTCTCCCTTCCACAGTTTCACTCAGTGTGTCTGTTCCCCTAATGTTTTGTCCCTTCCACTCCTCTCCCTCTTTGTCTCATGCCTCCTTGCTGCTGAGTTGCGTTGTGTCTCCCGCTCCTCATACGCAGCCTACGACCAAGGAATATACAAAAAAAAAAAATAAAAAAAAATATAAAAAACCAACCAACGACAACGGTAAAAAAAAAAGAAACCTGCGCGACTGCGCAGGTTAAGCGCACTCCCTCTGCGGTGCCAAAGCTGGCAAGGAGAAGGGGAGCAGGGCAGCTCTCTCCCCATTGGTGGAGGCTTGGCGTGAGGCGGCTCGGGAGTGGGGGCACGCCCCCTCGAGAGCCTTGTGGAAACGCCTCGAAGGGGAGGTGGAGCCTACGAACCGGGGCGGGAGCCCTCACGTCGGCGAAGGGGCGTGAGCCCCGCCACAAAAAGGCAAAACGGACGCGATTTTGTGCTCACTTCTCTGGGTCGTGGCTCATGTTGGCTGAAGCTCTCTCCGGAAAAGGCACCCATGCTCTCTCTCTCGCTCTCTTTCTCCAAAAAGGCTCGGTCTCTCTCCTTGGGTCTCGCTCTCCAAAGCGCTCCCCTTTGCCTCCTCTCTCGTTCTCCTGCGCTCGTGGCCCGGCGAGGACTGTTGGTTGAGACGCTTGGTTTCGGGAGGACACCGCAATGCGGCCTGTGGTGGACCTGCGCGTCTGGACGAGGGGTTCCGGAGAGAGTTCTTCGCCGGCCGCGTGGGGAGGCCGGAAACAGGCGCGACCGTGCTGACGGTAGTAGGGAGAAGGAGGACCATTTCGGTCCATGAGGGAAGTCACTTCTTTTCTTTTCTTTTCTTTTCTTCAAGGCTTTTGTATGTGTGTGTTTGTGGGCGCCAGTCTTGCAAAAGTAAAACCTGTATAAGTGACTGTGCTGTAAATAATTACCTTTCTCATTCTGTCGTAGATGCTTTCCTTTGTTCCTATTTGCCTGCTTTTGTTCCTATTTGCCTGCTTACGTGTGGCAGAAATAAAAAGTGTGCTTGTTCAATTGTTCCCCCGTTTCGCTTCGTCCTTCTTTCCTTTGTTGAATCTCCATTTTGCATCACGTAAGGGATTGGATTAGTGGGTTGTAAAACACCCGGTAACTAATCTGAACCGTCAAGGTCGACAGTATAACTCCGCTCGGTTATCCCCTGTAGCACGGAACGCAGCCGCTTGCCAAGCGGTTCGTGTCCGGAGCTCGACCTGTGGCGTGAGTACAACCCCTCGGTAGGTTACCCGTGCGAGTACTCAGGTATATCGACTTTCGGCAATTCACCCTATTTTGCGCTTGGGTAGAATGCTGACTGGGTTGTGGTGAGTGTTAAACCCCCCACCCATGACGAGCTCCTTGGCGATAGTTCCAAGAGGGTCACGACTTTCGGAATTGTCCGTTCCCGGTGATGGGCGAAGCGTCATGCGATTCGAGTTACGTGGGCCGATCGCACGCCGGGTGGGACGAAATTTGTCACAATATTAATCGGACAAGCGGTTCCCAGAGTTACGGCCATTTATCTGTCAACATCACGAATGACGTCACAATTAATGTTTAATTATTTATTTATTTTTTTGCACGATTGACATCACAATGTCAATTCTTTCTTCGTTTCGTATGACATCACAATCGACACTGGGGACCTGAGTATGTGCCTTTTCAAGGTTTGATATCGTTCTTCATCCGTTTCAGCTGTTTCCCAAGGTTTGAAAGCTGTTTTTTCCAAAAGGTTTGAATTAATTGTTCAAATTATTAATTAATCCCAAGGTTTGAATTTTCCCAAGGGTTTGAAAGCTGTTTTTTCCCAAGGTTTGAATCAATTGTTGTGCTTGGTAGACATTTGTGAATACATTTACAGAGAGAGCAGCGAGAGAGGAGGGGCTTAGAGAGAGGGGAAGCTAGAGAGGGGGCGAGAGAGGGCGCAGAGAGAGAGGGGGCGCTGCCAATTCAAGAGAGGGGAGAGAGGGGGACGAGAGAGGGGGAGCGGCGAGAGAGAAGGGCGTCTACAATTCAAGAGAGGGGGGATAGAGGAGGAGGCGAGAGAGTAGGGTGGGAGAGGGGGTGTGAGAGGAGGGGTGAGAGTGGGGGGCAAGAGAGAGGGGCGAGAGAGAGGAGGGAGGAGAGAGGAGGGGAGAGACTTGTGAGGGGGAGAGAGAGAGGAGGCGTCCGCCAATTCTTCTTCTTCTTCGTTTGATATGACGTCACAATTATGACGCTGGGGACCTGAGTATGTTTTCCCAGGTGTTTCCGAAGTTATGGCCATTTATGATATGGTTGGTCCCGATCTAATTGAAACAATGCCCCAATCCAGTCGTCGTTACGAGAGTGAAGGAACGAAGCTGCACATCATCTGGCACGCACCTACGGAGCCCGTACTCGTTAAAACTAAAAAATGCTCTGAAAAATCAAATGAACCACCATGGGATTTATAATGGAAACTTAATGTTCACGGACGGGTCATCATGTTCTCTCGGGAGAGGATTTGGAACCAGGACGTTAAAACTTTCAGGGTCTCTCCCCCCCCCCTTTCCAACATCCTCCCCTCAAAATCCCCCCATGAACCATCACCACCACAATACCCACCACCATCCCACACCACGCCTCCACCAATACCCACCACCATCCCACACCGCGTCTCCACAATACTTCACAATCTATCCCCCACACCCCCCCTCCACAATACTCACAACCATCCCACACCGCGCCTCCACAATATAACCATCCACACCTCCCCTCTCTCCACAATACCCACCACCATCCCACACCGCGCCTCCACAATACCACAACCATCCCACACACCGCGTCTCCACATAGCGTACTTCACAACCATCCCACACCGCGCTCCACACATACAACCATCCCACACCGCGCGCTCCACAAAACAACCATCCACACCCCTCTCCACAATACCCACCACCCATCCCACACCGAAGGCTCCACAAATACTCACCCACAACCATCCCCACACCGCGTCTCCACAATACAACCATCCCCACACCCGCGCCTCCACAATACTCACAACCATCCCACATCCCCCCCTCCACAATACTCTCTTCACACAACCATCCCACACCGACGTCTCCACAATACTTCACAAGCATCCCACACCGCACCTCCACAATACTTCACAACCATCCCACACCGCGCCTCCACAATACCACAACCATCCCACACCGCGTCTCCACAATACCAACCATCCCACACCGCGCCTCCACAATACTCACGACCATCCCACACCCCTCCAGCAATACTCACGACCATCCCCCTACCACAATATGCCATCCCACCCTCCCCCTCCACCCTCTCTCCCCCTCCACAATCCCCCTGGGGTCGGACATCGACGATAACTCACGGACATGATGGTTGGGGACACTGCACGGACACAAATGGTATCCGGGAAAAAGTACGAAATCTGGACGATCCCGTAACATACACGACACCCGGTCAGCCTGTGACGGTGGGACCAAAGCATTCTGTCCCCCATTTTGTCCCCGGTGTCCGTGCTGTCGGGCGATAACGAGTATTTCTGCCCAAATTATGTATAAACCGATTAATCCATTAATACACAATCCTCACTCTTTATAACCGTTCATAGAACGGGAAATCAAACCGTCCCGAGATGAAGTGATCACGTGATCATCGTTTCCATCTTCCCCACTTAACACGTCGCCACAGAAATGACCTAGCGTTTCCGAGGCATTCCCCGACGAACATGTCACGTGGCCATCGTTTCCATATTCCCCACCAACACGTCACGTGACCATCGTTTCCATATTCCCTTCTGACGAACATCCATCATGTGACCAGGCGTTTCCCTCTTCCCCACTGACACATCATCACGTGACCAGCGTTTCCATCTTCCCCATTAACACGTTGCGTGACCATCGTTTCATTCATTCCCCGACTACAACGTCACGTGACCAGCGTTTCCCTCTTCTTCCCCACTAACACGTCACGTGACCAACGTTTCACCTCTTCCCCATTAACTTACCGTCACGTGACCATCGTTTCAATTATTCCCCGACTTAGCACGTCACGTGACCAGCGTTTCCCTCACCCCACTAACACGTCACGTGACCAACGTTTCCATATTCCCCCACCAACACGTGGCGTGACCAGCGTGTTCCTCTTCCCGACGAACGCGACTCGTGATCATCGTTGCCATCTTCCACACTAACGCGTCACGTGATCATCGTTTCCATCTTCCCCACTAGCACGGCACGTTACCAACGTTTCCCTCTTCACCCGACTCCCACACGTCACGTGATCATCGTTTCCATCTTCCCCACTAACACGTCACGTGATCATCGGTTTCCCTCTTCCCCGACTTACACGTCACGTGATCATCGTTTCCATATTCCCACCAACACGTTCCGCCAACTTTGTTTGAATCCCAGCTCCCCACAAGGCCCCAAACGATTCGGCCTCCACAGTTCCCCTGAAATCGTTTCCTTCACTCATTTTGTCTCCAATAGTTTATCTTCAAAACTCCCAACGGTCACTTCCAACATCCTGAGGACCTTCCAGAGTTGTTACTGAGGGTGAAATGAGCATCAGAATCCAAGGTCGACGACTATCCGATCAAGGTGTGACGTCACGTGCGAAATCGTAAATCAACCCTCTCTCACCTTTTTCATCCACACCGTGATTGGCAAGCTGCCAATCCTTGTTGTGAGATGAAGCCGCCGTGGAGAGAACACGCAAACCAGCTTGTTTCCACTCACTCGTTCACCTCTTACCGGCCTGGCATCTCAGCGCTCGGATATCAAGCCATCATGCGGCGACCACGCCCTCCCTATCCCCCACGTGTCTCCATTTCACGTCCTGCGCCATGGTGACCACGCCTCCTCCCATTCCCCCCCCACGTGTCTCATTCACGTCCTGCGTCATGGTCACCACGCCCCCTCTCTATCCCCCCCGCGTATCACATTGCCGTCCGCGTCATGGTGACCACGCCCCCTCTATCCCCCCACGTGTCTCATTCACATCCGCGTCATGGTGACCACGCCCCCTCCCAATCCCCCGCAGCAGACGAAGGATCTTTCTAGTTTATTCTCGGCATATTTCACCTTCGTTAACGATTTATTAATCAAAATGACGTCATATTGTACTTCTCACAAACATTCTGCTCTTTGTTACCCGATCGTTTGCGTGAGCTCGTTCTTCTCAGCTGTCGTGAGAAGTCAGCTCACCACAACCTTCACCAGACAACCTCTTCTTCTTTCTTTTTTCTCTTCTGCTTCTTCTTCTTCTTCTTTCTTCTTCTTTCTCTTCTTTCTTCTTCTTCCACTTCTTCTTCTATTCTTCTTCTTCTTCAAAAGGCAGGATTATTCCCACGGTTTGTGGGCGTGGACGGTGGGGGAGACTTGGTTCAAGTCTTTCACGAACCGGCTGGCCAGGCTTGACGTTCGCCTCAGGTTCGGGCAAGAATTTAGAATTTGGCCAGGGTGCCGGAGATAGCTCGCCTACTCTTCGCTGAAAGTAGGAAACGGATGGTGTGTTTAACCTGAACCAACTCATGTCAGCAGATGGGACGCCCGGCTTAGAAGGCGGCACACCCCCTGCCCGTGAAAGGCCGGGATGATGGTTCATGGCTGGTGCAGGATTCGAACATGGGCATTCGAACAGCTTCGAGGCAGCGATCACGTGGTTATCTGTGTTTGTCGTGTTTTCAGGACCACCCCGAGGTGGGAAGGCACTGCCTTTGTGCTCCAAATACCTATGACGTCATGAAGGCATTCCAGAGTGACCTTCAAAAAATGAAAGGTGAGCATGCTCATGCTACAGGTAGGGAGATAACCAGAGAGGCTTCAAAATGAAGGTCCCTGGTTCGAGTTTCCAACATGCCCAGCGGTTTCAATCACGTGATCGCAATAAAATATGAGGGAGAAAAAGTTTTTTTCTGAGAAAGTAATTTCTCGAGGCGGGGGGGGGAACAAAGACCCCATGTTGCCCAGATGTTCGTGCGGGATGAATGTTGTACCTATTAAGGGTTAAACACCTCTCCCACAACCTGTTCCTTTTTACATTTGTTACGAGTTACCTCAGTTAAACCGTCACGGTAGTTATCAAAAAGCGCCGTCACCTCAACGTTTGAGTAGATTTTAACAAACGGGTATAAATTAATAAAACGTTAAACACGATTTGTCTTTTTCAAACGCATCCTCATGACGTCAGAATTACGTCACAATAAAGAAAAAAGAAGAAGAAGCGTCAATTTGAAGCAAATTGTTGTGTTCGGTGGAAGATTTAAAACACCAAATGTTAATGACGAAATTGTTGTCGTTAGACAATCATGGAAACGTACCTTGTTCACTTTTACAATGTACACGGACTCAGACGTGAGATGTTCCGTGTACGAAGGTGGACATGTCCGTTTTATATAATTAATTTAAAGATGTCCGTGGACATAATAAGCAATCTCTGGAGTTCCCCGGCGGTCTCTGCTCCTCGCGGTGTTTCATACGATGAAGACGATTTTAATGTTTATATTTACCTCACATGAAACGTGTGTGACGTGTCGACATGTTTGATGATATTTGAAAAGTCTGACGAACACGGAAAGGTTGCCATTTTTTGTTAATGAAAGACCAAGAGATCTCTTCCCCCTACTGTGTAAAACTGTGACAATAATTCACGTGTGCCTTCATTGGGCGGTGTATATTAGATCGCTGCTGCGATCGCCGCAACTAAAACATGCATCACCTCGTTTGAGTTAGAAATCAAAATGGATCTTTTGTTTCCTCAAAACGGTTTGGTTATTTGAATTGTGTCCCACAGGTGTGTGCATAGTAAGGGTGTGTGACTCACAGGTGTGTATAGTAAGGGTGTGTACTACAGGTGTGTATATTAAGGGTGTGTGACCACAGGTGTGTATAGTAAGGGTGTGTACTAAGCAGGTGTGTATAGTAAGGGTGTGTACTACAGGTGTGTATAGTAAGGTGTGTGTAATTTCACAAGGTTGTATGAAAGTAAGAGGTGTGTGACCACAAGGTTGTATAGTATAGGCTGTGTACCACAGGTGTGTATTAGCAAGGCTGTGTACCACAACTGTGTATAGTAAGGGTGTGTACCAAAGGTGTGTATAGTAAGGGTGTGTACCACAAGTGTGTATAGTAATAGGGTGTGTACCACAAGTGTGTATAGTAAGGCTGTGTACCACAACAGTGTGTATAGTAAGGGTGTGTACCACAGGTGTGTATAGTAAGGCTGTGTGCACCACAAGGTTGTATAGTAAGGGTGTGTGACTCCACAGAGTGTGTATAGCAAGGCTGTGTACCACAAGTGTGTATAGTAAAGCAATGTGTGACCACAGGTGTGTATAGTAAGAGGTGTGTACCACAAGTGTGTATAGTAAGGCTGTGTACCACAAGTGTAGTATAGTAAGGCTGTGTACCACAAGTGTGTATAGTAAGGGTGTGTGTATCACAGGTGTGTATAGTAAGGGTGTGTACCACAAGTGTGTACAGTAAGGGTGTGTACCACAGGTGACAGTATAGTAAGGGTAGGTACCACAGGTGTGTATAGTAAGGCTGTGTATCACAAGTGTGTGTATAGTAAGGCTGTGTACCATTTTGAAGTGTGTATAGTAAGAGGTGTGCACTACAGGTGTGTATAGCAAGGCTGTGTACCACAAGTGTGTATAGTAAGGCTGTGCACCTACAGGTGTGTATAGTAAGGCTGTGTACCACAAGTGTGTATAGTAAGGGTGTGTACCACAAGTGTGTATAGTAAGGCTGTGTACCACAAGTGTGTATAGTAAGGGTGTGTAAGACCACAGGTGTGTATAGTAAGGGTGTAAGTGACTCACAGGTGTGTATAGTAAGGGTGTGTACCACAGGCAAGTGTATGGTAAGGTCTGTGTACCACAAGTGTGTATAGTGAAGGGTGTGTACCTACTAAGTGTGTATAGTACACAGGCTGTGTACCACAAGTGTGTATAGTAGCAGGGTATGTACCCACAAGTGTGTATAGTAAGGGTGTGTACCACAAGTGTGTATAGTAAGGGTGTGTAACCACAAGTGTGTATAGTAAGGGTGTGTACCACAAGTGTGTATAGGAAAGGGTGTGTACCACATGTGTGTGTATAGTAAGGGTGTGTACCCACAAGTGTATATAGTAAGGGTGTGTGAGATTCACAGGTGTGTATAGTAAGGTCTGTGTACCATAAGTGTGTATAGTAAGGCTGTGTGACCACAGGTGTGTGTGTATAGTGAGGCTGTATTGTAACCATTACAGTTGTGTATATAGTAAGGGTGTGTACCTCACAAGTGTGTATAGTAAGGGTGTGTACCCACAAGTGTGTATAGTAAGGGTGTGTACCACAAGTGTGTATAGTAAGGGGTGCCTGTGACCACAAGTGTGTATAGTAAGGGTGTGTAATTCTCACAAGTGTGTGTATAAGAAAGGGTGTGTACCACATGTGTGTATAGTAAGGGTGTGTGCACCACAAGTGTATATAGTAAGGGTGTGTGACCTACAGGTGTGTGTATAGTAAGGCTGTGTACCATAAGTGTGTATAGCTGTGGTGTAAAGACCACAGGTGTGTATAGTATATTGTGGTACCACAGTTGTGTATAGTATAGGGTGTGTACCACAAGTGCGTATAGTAAGGGTGTGCACCACAAGTGTGTATGAAGCATAAGGGTGTGTTACCACAGAAGTGTGTTATAGTAAGGGTGTACCACCAAGCTGCATAGTAAGGGTGTGTACCACAAGTGCTGTATAGAAAGTTGGTGTGGCTACCACTACGTGTATTAGTACAGGGGTTGTAACCACAAGCTGTATATAGTATGGGATTGTAAGACCACAGGCAGTGTGTATAGTAAGGCTGTCAGTACCATAAGTGTGTATAGTAAGGGTGTGTACCTAACAAGTGTGTGTATAGTATAGGGTGTGTACCACAAGTGTGTATAGTAAGGGTGTATACCTAACAAGTGTAAGTATAGAAAGGGTGGAAAAAGTGACCACAAGTGTGTATAGTATAGGGTGTGTACCACAGGTGTGTATTAGTATGGGTGTGCACACACTAGGTGTGTATAGTAAGGGTGTGTAAGACCACAAGGTGTGTATATGGTAAGGCATTGTGTACCACAAGTGCTGTTATAGTAAGGGTGTGTACCATCAAGTGTGTATAGTATAGGTCTGTGTAAATCATCAAGTGTGTATAGTAAGGGTGGCATGTAACCACAAGTGTGTATAGTAAGGGTGTGTACCACAAGTGTGTATAGTATGGGTGTGTACCACAAGTGCTGTAGATAGTATAGGGTGTTGTACCACAAGTGCTGTATAGAAAGTTGGTGTGTACCTACATGTGTGTATAGTAAGGGTGTGTACCCACACACGTGTATATAGTAAGGGTGTGTACTACATGGTGTGTATAGTAAGGTTACTGTGCACCATAAGTGATGCATAAGTATTACTGTAGAATTACCACAGGTGTGTATAGTAAGGCTGTGTACCACAGTTGTGTATAGTAAGGGTAAAATGTACCACAAGTGTGGTATAGTAAGGGGTGTGTACCACAAGTGTGTATAGTAAGGGTGTGTACCACAAGTGTGTATTAGTAAGGGTGTGTACCACAGAGTGTGTATAGTAAGGGTGTGTACCACAAGGGTGTATAGAAAGGGTGTACCACATGCAGGTGTATAATGTAAGGAGTGTGTACCACAAGTGTATATAGTAAGGGTGTGTGACCACAGGTGTGTATAGTAAGGCTGCCTGTACATCACAGGTGTGTAATAGTAAGGCTGTGTACCACAGTTGTGTATAGTAAGGGTGTGTACCACAGTTGTGTATAGTAAGGGTGTGTACCCACAAGTGTGTATAGTAAGGGTGTGTACCACAAGTGTGTATAGTAAGGGTGTGTACCACAAGTGTGTGTATAGTAAGGGTGTGTACCACAAGTGTGTATAGAAAGGGTGTGTACTCACATGTGTGTATAGTGTAAGGGTGTGTACCACAAGTGTATATAGTAAGGGTGTGTGACTCACGAGGTGTGTATAGTAAGGCTGTGTACCATAAGTGTGTATGAAGTAAGGCTGTGCCCACAGGTGAACATGTATAGTAAGGCTATCCCACAGTTGTCTATAGTAAGGCTGTGCACCACAAGTGTGTACAGTAAATGTGAGTACCACAAGTGTGTATAGTAAGGGTGTGTACCACAAGTGTGTATAGTAAGGCTGTGTACTACAGGTGTGTATAGTAAGGGTGTGTATCACAGGTGTGTATAGTCAGGGTGTGTACCACAAGTGTGTATAGTAAGGGTGTGTACCACACAGTGTTGTATCGTAAGGCTGTGTGATCACAGGTGTGTATAGTAAGGGTGTGTATCAGAAGGTGTGTTATACTAAGGGTGATGCACAAAGATGTCCTACTCAATTTTAACGAGAACGTGTCCTTCCAGGTGAGATCATCACCTCAAGTTGGAGCATATACAGAGACAGAGACTGAACGACACCCAAGGAGAGAGATGAATCCTTCTGTCTTATTACACGCTCGTTGACCCTGGTAAGTTACCTGTTCATGACTCTCTTCACCCGGCCGAGTAATGACAGAGTCAGAATGAGGGTTCTCGAATGATACGATTTATTTCAGAAAGATGGCACTACGCATTTAGCGTTTGGAATGTGCAGTCAAAGGCCCTTCAGTCAGGTGCCCCCGGACCACATTGAGAGATTCTTACTTCAAAACAGTTGTTTATATAATCACACAAAAGCAGAACTGGGTGTGGACTAGTAAGTGTGTGCTGAGGGATAAAGAAATAAAGAAATAAATGCGGCAGTGGGCTTCTTTCCCCCTCCCTAAAGGGGCCCTCAGGGGAAGTTGGAATCAGTCAATCCTCAGATTCGCAACCCAACAGTTCATCTTGGGTAAAACTAGCCATAACTTTCTAAGACTCCCTACACCCCTACACTGGCACCTGCTGATAGCCAAAGGCAGAAACTCTGGTGATGACTAAGAACAGGAATGTGTGGGATATCAGCATACACAGTTTTCCCAAGGACATGTGCTGTTGTGCAGCTGCAGAGCCATAAAGGGTTATCAAAGACAAAGTGAAAACAGCATGATACATTTAAAGCAACATTTTAAAGCAAGGTTTGAATCCTGACAGCTGATTAATATACAACTATTGTCTATTGATTATTCAATTATGGCTCCAAATATGACCACCTAGCATATCATCATCATAACAGTCACGTGGGGGCGCGGATTTTTGGGGTCCATTGTGTTTTTTAACATGTCCCCAGGGGTAGTAATATCCCTGTGTCAAGTTTCTCATGCCTTCTGCAAAAACAGAACGATGCTGGTGAAAATCCTGCCTTAGCGGCTGAGGCTGAACTTCCCTCTCTCTTCCCTCCCTCCTCACTCCCTTCCCTCCCTCCTCACCCTCCCGTTCTCCGTCGCGGCTTGATATCAGGACGGGAGGTCGTGGCCAGCGCTTTGGTCAAGTGGGCCCAATGAGAACGGGAGGTGCATATTGTCGAACGGGAGCTGTGTGAGGAGGTCGTTGTCGTTTTTCAAATTAAAAGGTCCACGAGAGACACGGACCATGGAACGGGCAGCACGTTCAGTCCATCCCGGCCTCGTTCACACCTCTCTGGGTTGCATCCCGGTGAAGATGGAGAGTTGCTGAGAGTGGCTCGTTCCGGTCAGACTGTCCCAAACGGATGTCTCTGTGCCTGTGCTTGCCATGTTCTCCCCTCTCCACCTTCCCCCAGTGAGATTAAACCCAAAAATAATCAATTGTTTAGAGCCCGCGGTGTTGGATATTGTTGCGGATTCGCGCCCCTTCGCCGGCGTGCAAGGTTGACGGCCACGTAACCTCGAATCAAGCGCGGCACGTCGCCCACCGGACGGACAATCCAGTCGTGGGACCCTCTCGGACTAACGCCGGGAAACCAGTCACGGGGTGTGGACACCTTTCGGTCTCACCGCGATTGAGCCAATCAGCTCCCCCGTTTGTGGGATAGGGTTGCTCCCGGCCAAATTCCGAATCTCACCTAAGTACCCACGCGGAGGGTAGACCGGGCGATCGCACCATCGCCGCAGGCTCGACTTCGGACACGGGGCCACTTAAGCGACCCGTTCCGTACTATCAGAATAACCGAAGCGGTGTTATCGAAATCGACCTCGACGGTTCGGTGATTAATTATCGGGCGTATTCATCCCACTGACCAACCCTTTACGTGAAGCAAGAGTGAGAGGATTCAATGGAGGAAATGACGAAGCGAAGCGGGTAACAGTTCAACAATAAAGCACATTTATTCGCGACGAACAGGAAAGCACACAAATACTAATTCCACCAAATGCACACAAAAAAAAAGAAAACACAATTCCATTTACACAAAAAGCAAACATATAAAAAAGTGAAAACACAGTGCAGAGCTAATACCGACTCACCGAGCACACGGCAACACTTATACAATTCTACTTCACAGACGGCGCCGACAACACATACCCAAAACCAAGGAAAAGAAAATCCCCTCTAAGAATGGGGCAGGCCTGAGGCCCGGGGAGACCGGGTCGGGCCTACCCGTCTGAGTGATGAGAGACATGCGGGAGCGGCGATGGCGCCTCTCCCCTCCGCGGGCCTCGTGGGACAGTGCCTGGCAGGGGGTGGGAACGGGGCCCCGCTTGGTCCCACTATCTCAGCGCGGGGGGAAACAGGAGGGGGTTGCTGATGCTCGGGGTATAGAGGATCTTGTATTGCATGTGCGACGTAGCGTCTCCACCTCGGCCAGGTCGCGCTGTCGGCCTCCCCTCGGGTGCAGCTTCCTGCACGACGCGAGCACCCCCCTCGTCCTGGGTGTCGCCGCCTTTCCACAGCTCCGTCCCTCCGGATTTCCGACCCAGCACGCACACTGCACGAGCAGCTCCCACCGCCCGCGAAGTCTTGACCCTTACAGCTTCCGACTCTCCTCTTCTTGACTCTCCCGACCTCGTTCCCTGCTGACTTCTCTCTCTTCTGACTCTCTTCGTTCCCTTTTTGCACACTGACTCCGACCTCCCTGACTCCTTCGCGACTCTCCCTCGTTCTGACTGACGAACACCGTCCTTTTATCCCCCCGTAACGTAACCGCCTTTGACCCCCTCCCTTTGACCTTTCACCTCCCTCTCCCATTGGCCCGAGAAAAAGTGCCTGGGCGTGAAGGCTTTTTGATCCACAAATTTGCATATATCGATCGTTCTGGAGGGCGGGGCCAAATCGCCCTCGCTCACCGATTGGACGGCAAAAAAGTGGGCGTGTGTCGTCATTTTGATCCGTTTTTGAAGCAGAAAACTCCGTGATTTTGTACACGCTGTTCAACGTGCGCCCTACACGAGTCCAGCATTCGGTGCCCATGAGTGGCGCTGGAGATGACGGTGATGCGATGGTGGCGCAAGTTGTGACGGTAAAAGGTCGTGGCGGTTGTGGTGGCAGAGACGGTGTTGTGGTTGGTGGTTGATCGTGTTGTGGTTGTGGTGATGGCGATTGGTCCAAAATAAAGATAGTAAAAGAAAAACGGCTATCCTGAAAGAGTCGCCTTGCACGTATAAAATGACATTGTATTCCCACTCAGACAAGCGGGTTTGGGCCTTAACTACACATGCACTTACCGAGATACTCTCACCTAAGGGACCTGAATGGTGGTTTGCGATATCTGGTAACCACAACAATATATTACAAGTACGATGGCTGAAATTTTCTCCTGTATCAAAGATCCCCTTGTGTGAGGAGGTCGAGACGCTGCAACCGAGCATTTTTTATTCATCCTTTCCCTTTCCGCCAAGCTTTTTATTCATCCTTTCCCTTCCCGCCATGTTTTTTTATTCATCCTTTCCCCTTCCCGCCATTTTTTATTCATCCTTTCCCTTCCCGGCCATTTTTTATTCATCCTTTCCCTTCCCGCCATTTTTTATGTCATCTCTTTCCCTTCCTGCCATTTTTTATTCATCCTTTCCCTTTCCGCCATTTTTTATTCATCCTTTCCCTTTCCCGCCATTTTTTAATCTGCCCCCTTTCCCTCGCCATTTTTTATTTCCCTCCCTCGGTCCCTCAAGTTTTCTCCATCTCTCTTTAGACTGCGTTTTCCCTCCGCGTGGTGCATAAATAAATGGGAGTCTTGGTGAATCCCTGTGTTCATTATTTAACGTTTGGTTGGTCTTGGTGATCCTGAACACAACCAAGTGTCTTCCATTGTTTATCCAATGGAATTTTACAAATAGAGGTGTGGGCGTGGTTTAACTCAGTAAGAAACATCGAGAAGATGTAATTTTACAAATCGGGTTATTGGGCGTGTTTTAACTCAGTAAGAAACATTGAGAATGTAATTTTTATAAATGGGGTGTGGGCGTGGTTTAACTCAGTAAGAAAACATCTGGGACAATGTATATTTTATAAATGGGGTGTGGGCGTGGTTTAACCTCCGGTAAGAAACGTCGAGAATGGGAATTTTATAAATGGGGTGTGGGGCTTGGTTTAACTCAGAAAGAAACATCGAGAAATGGAATTTTATAAATGGGGTGTGGGCGTGGTTTAACTCAAGGTAAGAAACGTCGAGAATGGAATTTTATATAAAACAATGGGGTGTGGGCGTGGTTTAACTCAACAAGAAACATCGAGAATGTAATTTTCTAAATGGGGTGTGGGCGTGGTTTAACGCTCAGTGCAAGAAACATCGAGAAATGTAATTTTATAAATGGGGTGTGGGCGTTGGTTTAACTCAGTAATAAACGTCGAGAATGGAATTTTATAAATGGGGTGTGGGCGTGGTTTAACTCAGTAATAAACGTCGAGAAGGGAATTTTATAAATGGGGTGTGGGCGTGGTTTAACTCAGTAAGAAACATCGAGAATGTATTTTACATAAATGGGGTGTGGGCGTGGTTTAACTCAGGGAAGAAACTTCGACAATGTAATTTTGTAAAAATCGGGTTGTGGGCGTGGTTTAACTCAGTAAGAAACATCAACAATGTGATTTGCTATGAAAAATGGAAGGTGTGGGCGATGGTTTAACTCAGGAAGAAACATTGGAGCAATGTAATTTGCTGTAAATCGGGTGTGGGCGTGGTTTAACTCAGTAAGAAACGTCCATACAATGTAATTTTTTATAAATGGGGTGTGGGCGTGGTTTAACTCAGGAAGAAACGTCGATAATGTAATTTCCCTATAAATGGGGTGTGGGCGTGGTTTAACTCTAGTAAGAAACGTACGGAAATGGAATTTTGCAAATCAGCGGGTGTGGGCGTGGTTTAACTCGGTAAGAAACGTCGAGAATGTAATTTTATAAATGGGGTGTGGGCGTTGGTTTAACTCAATAAGAAACATCGACAATGTAATTTTATATAAATATGGGGTGTGGGCGTGGTTAAACTCTAACAAAGAAACATTGAGGTAAATGTAATTTTATAAATGGGGTGTGGGCGTGGTTTTAACTCAGAAAGAAACATCGAGAATGGAATTTTATAAATGGGGTGTGGGCGTGGTTTAACTCAACAAGAAACATAGAGAATGTAATTTTATAAATGGGGGTGTGTGCGTGGTTTAACTCAGAAAGAAACGTCGACAATGTAATTTTATAAATGGGGCGTGGGCATGGTTTAACTCCAGTAAGAAACGTCGACAATGTAATTTTATAAATAGAGGGTGTGGGCGTGGTTTAACCTCCAGTAAGAAACGTCGACAATGTAATTTTTATAAATGGGGTGTGGGCGTGGTTTAACTCAGTAATAAACGTCGAGATAATGGAATTTTATATAAATGGGGTGTGGGCGTGGTTTAACTCAGTAATAAACGTCGAGAATGGAATTTTATAAATGGGGTGTGGGCGTGGTTTAACTCAGTAAGAAACATCGAGAAGGTAATTTTACTGCAAATGGGGTGTGGGTTTGGTTTAACTCAGTAAGAAACATCGACAATGTAATTTTATAAATGGGGTGTGGGCGTGGTTTAACTCAACAAGAAACATCGAGAATGTAATTTTATAAATGGGGTGTGGGCGTGGTTTAACTCAGAAAGAAACATCGAGAATGAGAATTTTATAAATGGGAGGTGTGGGCTTGGTTTAACTCAACAAGAAACATCGAGAATGTAATTTTATAAAATGGGGTGGGCGTGGTTTAACTTCGGTAAGAAAACGTCGAGAATGGAATTTTATAAATGGGGTGTGAGCGTGGTTTAACTCAACAAGAAACATCGAGAATGTAATTTTACAAATGGGGTGTGGGCGTGGTTTAACTCAGTAAGAAACATCGAGAATGTAATTTTATAATTGGGGTGTGGGCTTGGTTTGACTGAGTAAGAAACGTTGAGAATGTAATTTTATAAATAGGGTGTGGGCGTGGTTTAACTCATGTGGTAAGAAACGTTGAGAATGTAATTTTATAAATAGGGTGTGTGGGCGTGGTTTAACTCAGTAAGAAACATCGACAATGTAATTTTATAAAATGGGGGTGTGGGCGTGGTTTAACTCTGTAGTAAGAAACGTTGAGAATGCTTAATTTTATAAATAGGGTGTGGGCGTGGTTTAACTCAGTAAGAAACATCGACAATGTAATTTTATAAATGCGTGGGGTGTGGGCGTGGTTTAACTCAGTAATACACGTCGAGAATGGAATTTATATAAACCGGCGTTGTGGGCGTGGTTTAACTCAGTAAGAAACATCGAGAAATGGAATTTTACAAATAGGCGGGTGTGGGCGTGGTTTGCAACTCAGTAAGAAAACATCGAGAATGTAATTTTATAATTGGGGTGTGGGCTTGGTTTGACTGAGGTAAGAAACGTTGAGAATGTAATTTTATAAATAGGGTGACATGGGCGTGGGTTTAACTCAGTAAGAAACATCGAGAATGTAATTTTATAATTGGGGTGTGGGCGTTGGTTTAACTCAGAAAGAAACATCAGAGAATGTAATTTTTATTAATGGGGTGTGGGTGTGGTTTAACTCAACAAGAAACATCGAGAATGTAATTTTACAAAAGGGGTGTGTGGGCGTGGTTTAACCTCAGTAAGAAACGTCGACAATATAATTTATAAATGGGGTGTGGGCGTGGTTTAACTCAGTAAGAAACTTATCGAGAATGTAATTTTATAAATCGGGTGTGGGCGTAGGGTTTAACTCAGTAAGAAACATCGAGAATGTGATTTATAAATCGGGTGTGGGTGTGGTTTAACTCAGTAAGAAACATCGAGAATGTAATTTTATAAATGTGGTGTGGGCGTGGTTTAACTCCTGGTAAGAAACGTCGAGAATGGAATTTTACTTATAAATGGGGTGTGGGCGTGGTTTAACTCAGCAAGCTTAACATCGACAATGTAATTTTGTGCCAAATGGGGTGTGGGCGTGGTTTGACTCAGTAATAAACGTCGAGAATGGAGTTTTATAAATCGGGTGTGGGCGTAGTTTAACTCAGTAATAAACATCGAGAATGTAATTTTATAAATGGGGGTGTGGGCGTGGTTGAACTCAGTAATAAACGTCGAGAATGGAATTTTATAAATGGGGTGTGGGCGTGGTTTAACTCAATAAGAAACATCGAGAATGTAATTTTATAAAATGGGGTGTGGGCGTGGTTTAACTCAGAAAAGAAACACCGAGAATGGAATTTTATAAATGGGGTGTGGGCGTGGTTTAACTCAACAACGAAACATCGAGAGAATGTAATTTTATAAATGGGGTGTGGGCGTGGTTTAGCTCAGTAAGAAACGTGCCGATGAATATAATTTTACATAAATGGGGTGTGGGGCGTTAGGTTTAACTCAGTAAGAAACGTCGAGAATGTAATTTTTTATAAATGGGGTGTGGGCGTGGTTTAACTGGTA
>NW_028222457.1:37500-39462 GCF_056783735.1 Eptatretus burgeri | reverse complement strand
AGCTCACCCCGCCCCACTTCCCCACTAACCCTAACAGCTACCTCTTATTGGTTCAATGATTCTTCCTCTGTAATGGAGCTGTCAGTGTAAAAGACTGTCCATCGTGAGTTTGAATCTTGACTCGGCGATAAACTACCATCCTGGTGTTTCGCAGGCAGGGCGTACGTCGATGTTTGTGCACCAACCCTTGGACGATCTCACAGTGCTTTTCCCAAGGAGGTGGCGAGTTGCCAAGCCGATTCGCGATCACCGACACACACCTCGTGTTTAACACACACTGCCTGGAGATGCCCGAAATATCAAACATGTCCAAATTGGACAAACGAACACTTTTCTCACAGTCGCAACTGCTGCTCAGTTCAATTCTGGATGTTAGATTTTGTAATTCGGCTTAATTTGAAATTTTCGAGGTTATGACCCGGGCGGAAATTAAATAAAGCCACAAACGCTGGTGTCTCCGGGTGTTTGAAAGCATTGCAATGTACTCAGTGATTCGTAGCGATGATGATCAGGTATTCGATAATATGAGTGAGGAAATTGAAAGAAAATTTTGTGGTTGAGAAATCGTTGTGGCCTGATCAAAGTCAAGGCATGGTTCAGCAGCCAAAAAAAATGGTGAATGAAGACTGTTTTTTTCAGGATTTTTTTCTGGTCTTTTTTTCCGTTTGTTTTTGTTTGTTTTTTTCTTCTGCTTCTCTTTTTTGTATTATTCTGGATTTGTAAATGTTTTGTTCTGGTTTCTTACTGGGTTTTTTTCTGTATTTTCTGTGCCTTCTTTTTTCTGTATTTTTTTCTTCTGGTTTTTTGGTCAAAGATCAGAAAAGGTCAAGTTTGCATAAAATTGTCAATTTTCATCCAGTGGACCTGAAATATTGTTCACGGGAACGGAAAGACTTTCTCTCCGAACAGCTTGCCTCCGGGCGGTGTTTGTCTCTGAATGTATCCAGGTGGTGCTTGTCCAGAAGACTAAAAAATGAAGAAGAGTAAAAATGAAGAAGACTAAAAAATGAAGAAGAGTAAAAAATGAAGAAGAGTAAAAATAAAGAAGAGTAAAAAATGAAGAAGTAAAAGAATGAAGAAGAGTAAAAATGAAGAAGAGTAAAAATGAAGAAGAGTAAAAATGAAGAAGAAGAGTAAAAAATGAAGAAGAGTAAAAAATGAAGAAGAGTAAAAAATGAAGAAGAGTAAAAATGAAGACTAAGAGTAAAAAATGAAGAAGAGTAAAAAATGAAGAAGAAGAATAAAAAATGAAGAAGAATAAAAAATGAAGAAGAGTAAAAAATGAAGAAGACGAGTAAACATGAAGAAGAGTAAAAAATGAAGAAGAGGTGTAAAAATGAAGAAGAGTAAAAATTAAGAAGAGTAAAAAATGAAGAAGAGTAAAAATGAAGAAGAAGACTAAAAAATAAAGAAGAGTAAAAATGCTAAAGAAGAGTAAAAAATGTAGAAGAAGAGTAAAAAATGAAGAAGAAGTAAAAGAATGAAAAGAGTAAAAATGAAGAAGAGTAAAAAAGGAAGAAGAGTAAAAATGAAGAAGACTAAAAAATGAAGAGTAAAAATGAAGAGTAAAAATGAAGAAGAGTAAAAATATGAAGAGTAAAAAATGAAGAAGAGTAAAAAATGAAGAGTAAAAATGAAGAAGAGTAAAAAAGAATAAGAGTAAAAATGAAGAAGAAGACCACAAGAGGTGGAGAGGTTTGAGATTGGCTCTGGGTTTCAGCTCACCTGTCCTCTGAGCTGGAGCCCGTTATTAAAGGCCTCAGCCCCCATTTCTTGGGTGTGTGTGTGTGTGCGTCCGTGTGTCCGTGTCTACTAAGTGGAAAAACTGTTAAGTGATTGTGTGGAACAGTTGTCGTTCTCATGTCATACGTGTTTTGCCTTGTTTAATTGCATACATGCTTTATCTGTCTATAATTCCAGCAATCTCTGTGTGTGTGTCTGTGACCGCTGTTTCTCGACAAC
>NW_028222457.1:0-22500 GCF_056783735.1 Eptatretus burgeri | reverse complement strand
AGTGCCCGCTCACATGATGCGTTCGAATGAGGAATGACCAAGATTCCCTTCATCACTTTGCTCAAATTAGGATACTTCTTGGCACCAGTGCAGGGATCTGTGAGCTGTGAAATCCGATGCCACTGCTCATCCACTCTCACTGTCTCAGTAGCAATTGTAGCTATGGAGGCGTCTGCCTGGTAGTGAGCGAATTCACTCTCAAGACTGTCTATGTCACTATCACCGCCACTGAACAGACAGGGGAATTTCTTGATGAAAAACTCCACACAGTCAAACCACACTTCTTGGTGTAGCTTAACATCCAGCACCTGAGCATGCTTGGCTAATTCATCACCTAGCGGCCAGGTTTTGAAGATGTAATTGCAGGCTTTCACATAATATGAGCGAACTGCACTGAAGAAACCTTGGATGTCTGACTCACTCAGAGTGAAGGTGGATTTCTTGAGACTCCTTTGTTCCCTTATATACAGTTTGGCATCGTTCCCAATCATGAGGTCCTCATCATTCTTCTGATGATTTCTGTCAGAGAAGGGTATATTTACCAGAGCAACCGATGACACCGATGGTTTCAAAAACCGTACGAAGATATCTTTCAGAAGACCATTCAATTCAGAAGACCAGAAGACCAAGATCAGGAGATGAATACAGGATTCGTCTCTTTGGAGCAGAAGATTCCCCTTCTCAAAAAGCTTGTTAGCATATCGAAGGAAGAAACAATAGAGTTTTGTTTGTGGAGACAAGAACATCCTGTTGACACGTTTTTCTCTAGATTCCTGCACAGTGTTTGAGGAAGATGCGCTTTTAGTTGTAGAACTCGTAGTACACTTAGCCGCAGGGAGATCACACTTGCGTTTACTGCCAGCAGAAGAGGTCAGACTCGTAGTACCAGATCCAATTTTACGTTTGAGGAGAGAGCTTGAGGTAGGTGTAGCCAAGGAAGAAGACCTCTGATTCGGAAGGTTTTGCTGAGCATCTATCAAGTGATTTGGCAAAAGCAGAACTTAACTTGGGTCGTACTTTGACTGTAGATGTGACTATCACAGTCTTTTCCGACTCTGGAGGGATCTGCTTTGTAGATGAACGTGATGAAGGGCCGGTTATGCTACCTGCTCTCAGCATTGGTTTTGGTGCTGTCCCTGCTGTCTTCTTCGCAGCAGATACTGCAGTGGTAGTGGTGAATGCTGCTCCACTCAGTGCTTGATCCTGCAGTGCCAGTACTGGCAGTAGATACAGTGCCGTCCTTCTTGCTCGTTGTTAGAGTCTTGGCTACAGTTGGTTGCATTTTTCTTCGTACTTCTTCTTTGAAGAAGAGGCGAAGTGGCTCCCACTGTTCAATCAGCCTGTTCAGGCACTGACCAAGGGACAGCCACCTGTTGCGACATGCTTCAGAATCTTGTGTGTCGGGGCATCACAGAGTTCTTGCAGTGCTTTCACTCCTTTGACGCGTTTACTACTTTTGTCCAAGTAGTTGTAAATATCGATGAGAAAGTCATCTAATTCAATGGGGAAGGCCTGAGCCGCCTTTCTTGGCCGTATTGTGCATCATATGGCAAGTATCCCATGATGTAGCACTCTGGATTTTGTTTGTGGATATAAGCAGCGACTCCTTTGTGCTTGCCCACCATGACAGAGGCATTATCAGCACAAAAGGAAACACAATTTCCCCACGGAATTTTCCTGTCACTGAACTCATGATCAAGCAGTTTGAAAATGTTTTCTCCAGTGGAATCTTGTTTGCACGCAGGCAAACTTAGCAAACCTTGCTTCACAATCCCAGCACTGTTGTCATAGTACGAAATCAGGACAGGATATAGCTGGGCCTCACCACTGTCATTGCTACCGTCTGTAGCTAGGCTAAATGGAGCTAGTCTAGCAATATCGGCAATAGATGAAGCAGTAACATTTGACAACTCACCAATTACACTGGTCAACAACAAATTTGTTGTCTGCATTTTTTAAGCTGATTTAGGACGAATCTGATGCGCTGAATCCAAAACTCACATTAGTTTTGTTCAATCAGGTCAAGTTTTTGAGATATGGCCACATGTCGTTTTTTACATATTTGTTCACATGTACGCATGTGTGGAGCATTTTAGAAGAAGTTGGTGGGGGTAAAATGTCATGTCAAATAATTGTTTTGATTGGAAATAATTATTTTAATGACAAGAAGTATTCAGGTACGATAGTTCTAGGTGATTATGTCGAAAAGGGATCAGTTTGAAGTCATAAAACCTCAAAATCTTCCAAAAATTGGTGAGGCAAAGCATAAAGTTCGTGGATCAAAACTAAAGTTAATGGGGCAGATTTTGTAATAATGTGATACAAAAAGTTGTATTTCTTGAAATAACGAACTCTGAAGAATGTACAATACCTACATGCGCCTAATTTATGACATGCGCTTCTGCTCAAGCTTGAGTGCCACAGTACGAACCCAAAGATTGGAGACTGTTCATTGACAGCAGCAAGCGATCACTGAAATGTGTTCTGCTACACAACGGCAACCAGTTTGCCTCTGTACTCCATTGCTCACTCGACTACACTGAAGGAGAAGTATGAAGCGGTGAAGTACGTGCTGGAGAAAATTGGTTATGATCAGCATAAGTGGTTTATTTGTGTTGACCTGAAGATGGTGAACTTTTTGTTGGGACAACAGTCTGGCTTCACCAAGTACCCATGTTTTCTGTGCATGGGGATAGTAGGGACCGTGCTCAGCATTACACGAAGAAGGACTGGCCTGTGCGGGAGGAATTGGTGCCATGCAAAGAAAGAAACGTCATCAACGACCCTCTGGTGGACAGAGACAGAATACTCTTCCCACCGCTGCACATCAAGCTCGGCTTAATCAAGCAGTTCACCAAGGCTCTGGACAAAGATGGTGACTGCTTCACTTACTTGTGCCAGGCTTTTCCAGGATTGACCATGGAGAAGTTGAAAGCTGGCATCTTTGATGGTTCTCAGATCCGTCAGCTCATCAGAGATCCAGAGTTCAAAAACTCAATGAACGAAGTGGAACTGGAAGCGTGGAATACATTTGTTTTGGTAGTGAAGAACTTTCTTGGCAACAATAAGGCCAGAAACTACGCAGAACTTGTCAACAACATGCTGACTGCTTTCAGAAACCTGGACTGCAACATGAGCATCAAGATGCACTACCTATTTTCACATATGAACCGGTTTCCTGAGAACCTGGGTTCAATGAGTGACGAGCAGGGGGAGAGATTCCATCAGGACATGAAGGAGATGGAGACCAGGTATCAGGGTCGCTGGGACGCAGTCATGATGGCTGACTACTGTTGGAATCTGAAGAGAGACCTCCCTGCCGCTGAACATTCCAGGAGTTCGAAGAAACGGAAGTTCAAGCCCTGAAGTTTGAACAGTGGTGACGCAACATGCAATTTACTTGTACTTACCTTTATCAATGCCCACCATTCAGATGACAGTAATCGATGTTTCTATCATGTAATCAATAAATGTTGTTGGCAAAACATTTTTTTTCTTAAAAACATGTTTAGGATGATATGTGTTGACAAAAATCAGCTGATAATGCCACAAAATGTAATTGATTTTGTCACAAGATCTGATTTTTTTCAAATCAACTTAGCACAAAAACCTGACCTGATGGAGAGAAACGGATGCCATTTCCTGATTCAGCAGTGCCAGAATACCCTAATTCACTTGTAGAAATCTAGACAACATTCAGAAAGTAAAAAATTGTTGACCAGTGTTCTTTTTTTCTTCTTTGTTCTTGTTCTTTTTTTTTTGTTCTTTTTTTTTTTTTTTTTTTTTTTTTTTTTTCTTTTTTTTTTTTTTTTTTTTTTTTTTTTTTTTCTTGCACATCTTGCACATCTTGCAAGTTTTTGTTCTTGCACATCCATACTTTGAAGCAACTTTTGAATCTGGAAACATCTTGAAATAGAGGTCCAGCATGATCTGAGACTGATATGGGCAAGTTATGTTCCACAATAAATCCACTAAAGAGAAGTTCCGCTCGAGTAACATCCTCTTCCTCGCTTGTCCCTTGTTTGGTGAAATAATTCAGAAGTGTACCGGTACTCGTGCTCGAAGATCTCTCCTTTGCAATGTCTGTGTGCCGTTTGCTTCCAAGTGCTTCCGAATATCATCGCGACCTCCGTGCTCAACTGAAATATCAACGCTGCATACTGTACAATACGCATGATGAATTCCTCTTTCAGACTTTCGGTCACACGGGTATTGGAGACTGTATTCGGTCTTGTACTTCTGAGACCATTTCTTGGTCTTCGTAAGCTTCTTTTCTGCCATTTCGTAATCAACATCGAGGGCTTGAAGCATCGGTAACTTCGAAGTCGATGTTCCACAGCTGCAGCGCGACTCGTAGAACTCTAGCGGCTGTTAAACACCGCACGGTGGTCGCGACCGCCGGGCTGGTACGGGCCCAGCTGCATGCAGTGAGCGTATCGCATGCATATACACTGTGCATACATACCGCATGCACTGTATTGCACACATACCGCATGCACTAAATCTCAGTGCATGATCGCCTAAGCGAGATCCAGACCCAATGTTTCGCTGCTCCTCATTTGAATTTGCATTTTTTTACGTACAATTTGGTAGCAGCGAACGTTATGGAGTTACCACATGCTATACGTAGCAGACGATGCTTTTCATTCAATTCTCATACTAGTACATTCTGATTAGTGAACAGTGCAAAAATATCAAAATTTCGGGAGGATAAGGATAGTGATCGTAAGGGCGGGAGTTTGTGTGAATTTTCGGAAGCCTCCCGATGAAATCGGGAGGGTTGGCATTGCTGTATGTATCACCTACTCCTCCGGGAGGATTTGACCGAGAGAGCTGAAACTTTCAGGGATTAATGAGGAAACCCAGACCTTGTGTCTGTGCAAGTTCCCATTGATTCCATCAAGTTTGGAGGAAAAAGTTAATTCAGGACCCTTCGGGACCCCCATTCATGATGATAGGAGGAAAACCACGGGAGGAGGGTGAATATACTGGTTCTAGCTCACTTTTCCCCATGTAAATGAATGGGGGATTTTCAGCGATTCCCTTTTATTTCCCCCTAAAAATAAACCCCCTTTTTATCCGTTTTTCCCTGCTGTGCAGGGGTTTGGCTTTTTGTGAGGTAATGTTTTATGGTCGGATGCCCTTCCTGGACGCCTCTTACAACACAGGGATATGGTACCCCTATTCTAACCGGGGCATACACCGGGACCAGTACACTGGTACACACTTCGCCAACCTCGGATGGATGACAGGCTGAGTCAACCCCCTGGTGTTAATTCAGCAGCTGAGCGGGATTCGAACTCGGGACACTGGGATCCCAAGCCGCCACCCTAACCACTAAGCCAACACCAGGCTTTGTATATATATATATAACCAGGCTATCCCAAGGTATATTTATTTGTCTCCCCTTTTAACCTGGAGGTTGATCAGCTCACTCATTGAACCTATAAAGATTTGTTCATTCTCAAATTCCTTCAATAGTTTAATTTTCTTTGCACAATAATCCCCATCTAAAATATTGACAAACAAAACATTTGAATCTTTATATTTTTTAAGATACCCCTTTTGTGCCATTACGAAATGATAAACTTCTCTTAATGATCTCATCTGACCACCGCCCGAGTTGCAAATCATTTTTGTGTATAAACCACGCCATAAAAAAAGTTTTGTTTCAAATGTTTTCAGTTCATGCCGTGAAAATGAGGAAGTGTTTTTTTGACATGGTCGTGCTGTGTGAATGAGGAAGTGGTTTTAGACAGTCATGCTGTGAAAAAATAGGAACTATTCTGTGAGACAAGGTCTCGTGTTTATATTTTATCTCAGAACACGAACTGAAAACATTTGAATCAAAACCATTTTAAGTATGTTTTGTAAATGATTCATACAATCGCCCAGTTATTTTCCAAGCTGTCATTTCCTGTGGCCGCACCCAATGCTTAGGTAATTTCCTCGTCGTTGCCTTATAAGTGATTCACCAGACAGTTTCTGCCAGATGGGATTTTCATTTTTACAACTGAGACATGGACTCACTCTCTTCTGATGAAGACAACAGCTCACTACAGAGTTGGTAAGTTTGTGTATGGTTTTCTCTTTGAACGATGAAGCAAATGATTATTAATTAAATCATGATAATTCTGATATATATATATATATATATATATATATATATATATATATATATATATATATATATATATATATATATATATTTTTTTTCCTGGCAGGTCGTTGGGAGAAATTGAGTTTTCATATTACGACGAGGTGCATGAAATTAATACTCTTATTGAAGAGATCAATGATTTTAGAAGAGAATTGAAAGACATTTATAATGAGTGGTACGAAGTCTTATCACGTCCTCTCATCTCGAAGGAATTAAACCAATGGTGAGACACGTGTGTGTGTCTTTCTACCTACCTCTCTCTGCTCTTATTGAAGAGATCAATGATTTATAATGACTGGTCTCTGATCTCGAATGAATTAAACCAATGGTGAGACACGTGTGTGTGTCTATGTGTGTGTGTGTGTGTGTGTGTGTGTGTGTGTGTGTGTGTGTGTGTGTGTGTGTGTGTGTGTGTGTGTGTGTGTGTGTGTGTGTGTGTGTGTGTGTGTGTGTGTGTGTGTGTGTGTGTGTGTGTGTGTGTGTGTTGCTTTCCCTGTCTGTTTGTATCTCTCTCTGTCTGTCTCTTCATCTATACCCTTGACTTATTATTTTATTTTTTTTCAGCACTATCACACAACATCAGCTGTTGAAGCAATCTTGTACAACACATGATTTTCTGGAGGTAAATGTTTCTGAATTATTCTGAATTATTCTGAATAAAATGTATCACTCTCTCTTTAGAATGTCGTCTAATGTTGGTTGCATCATTAGTTTGGATGTGGTTTTGTCAGTACACTGGAATTCATTTTATTGACCTTGAAAGGATGACAGGCTCCTGGTGTGTTAATTCAGTGGTCAATGAGGCTTACTCATATTACCATGTAATTATTATCCACTTTTTGTTTCAAAACAGAATATGGTGTCTGAGTTTCGAAATCACAAGACATCTGGAGAAGATTGCTGGGAAAGATTATACATTCTCGCAAATGAATATTTAATATTTTCAATATTAATAAATTATATTTGTTTTGTATACAATTACTTGATTCTGAATTACAAAAAAGAATCAAGACATGAAGGGAGGGTAGGTGCGCCCCCCCAATGACCCATCACCCCCTCATCCCATCCCTCCCCTCCCCATGTGTGTGTGTGGGGAAGGGTGGGGGTGGGATGAGGGAGGTGGTGGGTCAAAGGTGGGGGGGCACACAGGGGGGATGAGGGGGGTGGGGCTTGTGTGGGAGGGGCTTGTGTGGGCGAGGCTTCGGTGGGGCTTGTGTGGGCGGGGTGTGTGTGTGTGGGGCTTGTGTGGGTGGGGCTTGTGTGGGCGGGGTTTATGTGGGTGGAGCTTGTGTGGGAGGGGTTTATGTGGACAGGGTTTATGTGTGTGGAGTTTTTGTGTGGAGCTTGTGTAGACAGGGCTTATGTGGGAAGGGTTTATGTGGGCAGGGTTTATGTGGGCAGGGGTTTATGTGGGTGGAGCTTATGTGGGAGGGGCGAATGTGGATGAGGTTTGTGTGGATCAATGGATGGGTGGAGAGATGGGTGGAGAGATGGGTGGATGAGTGGAGCTTGTGTGGATGGGTGGATAATTTTTTAATTAAATAAACATGTTGTGTGTGGGGAACTAATTAACTAATCACTAATTATGTGAATATGATGAATATGGGTGGAGCTTGTGTGTGTGTGGAGCTTGTGTGGAGCTTGTGTGGAGCTTGTGTGGAGCTTGTGTGGGGTTTGTGTGTGGTGGGGTTTGTGTGGGCGGGGCTTGTGTGGGTGGAGTCAAAAAGGGGCGGAGTCAAAAAATTTCAATTTATTGGAGCTTGTGAGGGGTTTGTGTGTGGTGGGGTTTGTGTGGGGTTTGTGTGGGCGGGGATTGTGTGGGCGGGGTTTGTGTGGGTGGAGTTAAAAAGGGGCGGAGTCAAAAAATTTCAATTTATCTTTGTCTTTTGTAATTCCTGTGAATAAAATGAACCTAAAATCTCTTCCGCTTCCAAATCATATATTTTCCAAGTCCAAGGAACCGTATCTATTACATCAACAATTTAAAAAAGTTATTTTGTCCATCGTTCAGTAAAACCCCTTTCAAAATGAGATTTCCACCTATATATTCTTACGATATCACCAACTTTGAACTTAGGTTTTCTGACATTAATCTCTTTTTCATATTTTAATTTTGTAAATGTTTCTGATGGTTTCATATTTGTTGCCGTGTGAATCGTGTCATTATACTTATCCACAATATCCTGAATAAAAGATGACCATTGTTGTGAACCGAGTTGTGTGAATTTTTTATATAGTCTCTCTTTTAAGGTACGATTAAAACGTTCAACAACAACTGCCTTCCCTTCATTAAAGGTACTGTATAATGTAATACTGTTATTTTTTAGAAAATTCATAAATGTCTTGTTATAAAACTCTCTACCCTCATCAGTCCACAATTTTTTAGGTTTTCTCTTACTTTTATTAAATATCTGTTGAAAAGCTAACATAAGAGTATTACCTGTTTTGTTTTTTAAAGGGACAACCCACGCATATCTACTCCTCAAATCAATAACGGTTAAAGCATACTTGTACCCCTTATCATTATTGAGTTCAATCAAATCAGCAGACCAGATATAATCTACTTCCTTGGAATAAACTTTCCTTCTCTGAAACTTTGTGAATATTGGTTTATGTAATTCATCAGCTAATTGCTCTTCAGTCTTAATGGCATCATTAGAGCCTATAAGTTTTTTGAATTTCCAAGCCCAAGTTTCAATTTAGCACTGATCATCTTCTTCACAATGAACCGATCAACTTTTTCTCTCAAGGTTGGATTTTGTATCAGAGACAAATTATGCAACATTTCTCTATCGGCTTCATGCTTTTCTTCCAACGTTGTGGTATTCCCATAATCAATATCGTGTCTCATGCACACTTCATCAACTCTATTGATAGGCTGACTCCAGGATTTAGGATTGTCTGCCTCATCTAATCTTTTATCCAAGTTTGTACCTGGACCACAGAAAGAATACCCTGGAAGATGTAATTCCCTGGTATTCCAGTAGTTGTAAATTTACTTCCTGATAAAAACTTTTGTATATCTCCTCCGAGTTTGTGTTTGGAGATAAATTGATTTTTTTGAACCACACACCGAACATATACCTTTTTGTATAACCCTGTTATTTTTACTTTTAATATATGAAATATTTTTAGTATTAGTTTTCTTTTTACATTTGAGACAATAACTCATTTATTTATGTGAAAAATTCCTGCAGAGTGCAAAAACCTTTTTAGTTTCCAACATGCACATTTGAATCTTAATTTTTAAAACATAAAGAATCCTTAGAAATGCCTTCACTCTCTCCTCCATTTATTTAAGAAAAAACTTGAATTAAAATGAATAGCTTGTCGATGACAATAGTCTTGTCGAAAGTATTGCAAATAGACTTGTCAATTCTTTGTTTTCCTCCTCGGTGGGTTGAGTTATTTTCTGTAATACCACCAATCTTTTTTGAATCTCACTGGTTTCCATATTTTGATATTTATTTTGTCTCGCTCTTTCCTCCCTCTCCTCCCTCTCTCTCTTCTCTCTTTCCTCCCTCTCCTCCCTCTCTCTCTCTTCTCTCTTTCCTCCCTCTCTCTCTTCTCTCTCTTCTCCTTTTCCTCCTCTTTCTTCTCCCTCTCCTCCCTCTCTCTCTTCTCCTTTTCCTCCTCTTCACTCTCTTCTTCAACTCCTTCCTCATCCCTTACTATCCTTGAATCACTTACACCCCATAGAATATTATACATATATTCATCAGGATTTCTTGTTATTCCTGCATCGAAAATAATTTTTTTTACAACAGGAAACCAATAAAATTTCTTTTGAATTTCTAAAAGAGCCTTACCTTTTCTTAACTTTATCATTTTTTCATTATTTAACATTGTAATTAAATCTAAAGTTGTCGGTTTATCAACATCAGCATAATGCCAATCTTTTATTGAAAATACCTCATTCTTATGTTGTAGAACATATTTATTAAAATACCGAATACCCTTTTCTTGAAGGTATGCTTGGACACAGAAATGATAATTTTCTTGAAGCCTTCTTGCTGTCATTTATGTATTAGAAATATATGTTAGAATAATATTATGACACGAAACACCTCCCCATCTTCCCATAGTTAAATCATTTTGTATTTCCTTACTTATTATATATAATCCTTTTTTTTCTGTTTTCATGAGATAAACAAGGGCAAAACCATTATTATATTTACCCTTATTAAATTATTTTATTTGTTGTTTACTAATCGTGGACCCACAAAACTCATTCTCGATACCAAGTGGATAATATTCTTCCTTACGAGACTGATTTAATTGTTCCAGGTCTTCGAGGTTAATTTTAAATGACCAATTATACCCTAAATCATTCATATCATACCCCCATTGTTCTATTCTCATACAAACGATACGCCCTTCTTTATAAAAATTTATTTTAATTCTAACTGTGAATTCTGTATGACCTGGAGATAATATCAACACTTCTGTATCTTTGGAATACACAGCCGTTTTATTGAAGGATATATATTGTGTTAAATCGCTTAATCTCACCAAGTCATTCGCGTCAGTCGGGCTTGGATAATTTTTTAATTTAAAAGCATTTTTCATGTTAATATTTTTGGTTATATTATATTTATGTCGTTCAGCCTGTGCCTTTGTGTAATAATTTGATAAATCAATATCCAGTTCTTGAGATACACCAAAGATAGAACCATCTTTACCAACATAAGTCATTTATATTAGATTAAAAATAATATCATAACATTTTTTATTTTTGTTGAGTTGAAATAACATATATAGACATAATTGACCACAACACTTGGAATTTAATTCTTGGACTTGAAATGTTTGATAAACACCATTCTGTAAGAATTTTATGACTTCAACAGGTGGTGGAAGACCAAAACTATCAAAATAATATTTGTCTTGACTATTAAAAATACAAACCCAATGAGAACCGTTCCCATTATTATCTTCTAAGTTCATAATAATATTCTTTGTATGTTTTGGCACATTTGTTAATTCATCTCTCATACAAATAACCACATTATGAATTTTTAATTTCTTACAATATTTGACAAGTTGTAAATTTGATGTTGTATTCTTTCCAAATTTTTCCAACCACTCATCAATGCTCATTTATTTATTAGAAAGATATAATCCATTACCTCTTTTCGTTAATTTTACACCTGCTTGTGCAATAGAAGAAAGCATATCTCCAACTAACAATCTCGCTTTATCAGGCAGACCTTCAAGTTTTTCAGCAAAATCTACAATTACACCACTTCCACTAATTTGTTCCTCCAACTCTTTGTTATGTCTTTCCAATTCTTTTTGAGCCTGGAGTTGAGCCTTCCTTTCGTTCGCAGTTTTCACCGCTGTTGAAATACAACCCGTCAATGCTCCAACCGCACTTAAACCAGCAAATAGAGGAATTAGAAATGGGAGAAATCCTCCACTCGTCTCTCTTATTGAATATTTTTTCAACATTGGTTTTGTCATTTTAATTTTAAGTGAGCCAGTGTCATTCAAGATTTTAACCTGTTCTCTTGTGAGCAAAACATCAATTCTTACTGCTCCTTTTCTCTGAATTGTATTAACGTTAATCGTACAAGGCTTTTGATTTTGAACACAAGATGATAGTTTATGAAGATTGATTTGATTAACATATACCCCAGTTGGTACTTTGCCACTCATTTATTTAACAAAAAATTATGTGAGACTAATCATCACACCATTATCTGTATTAATCTGCAATTCTGTTTCTTCCAAAAGCAAACAATATGGATCAACTTCTTCACTCTCTCCTCTTTCAATGTATAGGGAAGTATCCACTCGATTAGACTTTATAGTTTCCTTTTGCGCGCTCAGGTCAAACGCATAGATTGTATACAAACTTTTAAATGCTGTCATATCCAAAATAGGTTCTTTATTTCCATTACTTTCACACACCTTTTGGTAAGACTTGTATGCTTCAGCAAAATCATTTTTTTCCCAATTAATTTCCAATCTATCTCGTGGATAAAATGTTCCATCTTGAGAAACGCGAAGTTGTTTCAACTTAGCATTATCACTCAATGCATTATTCTTATGAGTCGCAGTATCACCATCTGGCTTTTTAAAAATGATCCACAGATATCGTGGCTTTCCTTCCAGAACACCCAAATTCCACGTGTAAGTAGTTTGATTGAGTTTAACGTGTTGACATCTTCTTTTGAGGTATGATACACTGAGTGGTTTCTTTGAGTTAAGTCTTCGATTCAACATCTCTTCTGTTTTAAGATTAGGAGTATATTCACTGATTTTACCAACTCATTTCCTCAATTACAAATTTATTCTGATCACCAAAAGCACTAGCAACACCAAAAAGCAATCGATTTTCATTATCATTCCTATGTAGTTGAAATCTAATTTTAAGACCATACAGAACTTTATCATGATCACAAAATCCAAATATACCTTTAAGAGGAACCGCCACAGTAAAACTATTTTCTGTTTTTGTATCATCATTATACATTCCTTTCCTTTGAGTATATCCAGGGTCTGTGCTTGTTCCCGTTGACATATCAGGAATAAAACCTTCGACAGACCCCTTTCCCATTCTATCACTGAATGTATAGAGTGTAAATTTTATCATTTCAGATAGAGCAGAGACATAATCAACCGCTTCAACTTCTTGTGTTCCAATATACAAACGCACACTATCAAACATTTTCCAGAAGAAATCATTTACAAGTGTGGCGTTTGTGTTATTCCCAGCTTTAGTGAATTTAAATTTACACAACAAGAAACTTTCGGAGAGATTCACATAGGTTTGTTGATTATTTATTTCAAAACTTTTTGTACCATTCGTATTCCAGTCTGTTCCAGTTATTGCATTTACCTTGAAGTAATCTTCTTTTTTAGTGGAGTTTGAGATAATAATAGTATCATCCAAATCATAGATACTATCAATTGCTTCCATACTTGTATTTATTTAGGAAAAAAGATGTTAAAACTTTTGAAACCCTGATCCAAGTATTTGAATTATTTTCTGTCATTCTTGGGGGGACAACTGAGTTTTGCCTTTCTTAATTTCTTTTATTGCTTGTAATTTATGAGATTCCTTCTGAGCATCTTTTATACTCTTTACAGCACCTGTTACATTTCCCACAGCAGAAGCAGTTGAACCAATTAGATCTTTATGTTTAAGAATAGTTGAACCAATACCCATGAGAGTATCAATTATCCCATCTCCTCTAAATTGATGTCCAACACCCCTTAGTAGGGTGAATATACTGGTTCTAGCTCACTTTTCCCCATGTAAATGAATGGGGGATTTTCAGCGATTCCCTTTTTTTTCCCCCTAAAAATAAACCCCCTTTTTTATCCGTTTTTCCCTGCTGTGCAGGGGTTTGGCTTTTTGTGAGGCAATGTTTTATGGTCGGATGCCCTTCCTTGACGCCTCTTACAACACAGGGATATGGTACACCTATTCTAACCGGGGCATACACCGGGACCAGTACACTGGTACTCACTTCGCCGACCTCGGATGGATGACAGGCTGAGTCAACCCCTGTTGTTAATTCAGCAGCTGAGCGGGATTCGAACTCGGGACACTGGGATCCCAAGCCGCCACCCTAACCACTAAGCCAACACCAGGCTTTGTATATATATAACCAGGCTATCCCAAGGTATATTTATTTGTCTCCCCTTTTAACCTGGAGGTTGATCAGCTCACTCATTGAACCTATAAAGATTTGTTCATTCTCAAATTCCTTCAACAGTTTAATTTTCTTTGCACAATAATCCCCATCTAAAATATTGACAAACAAAACATTTGAATCTTTATATTTTTTAAGATACCCCTCTTGTGCCATTACGAAATGATAAACTTCTCTTAATGCTCTTGTTTGGCCACCTCCTGAGCCACATATCATTTTGAGATTATAGTAAATTGTTTTTTCATTGTTCAATTGATAAACATCAAAGTTTTCAGTCCATTCAAGGATATTCATTTTTTTCTTTACATCCTCTAACTTACTAGTTTTTA
Source organism: Eptatretus burgeri (assembly GCF_056783735.1). Classification (NCBI taxonomy): domain Eukaryota; kingdom Metazoa; phylum Chordata; class Myxini; order Myxiniformes; family Myxinidae; genus Eptatretus; species Eptatretus burgeri. The sequence continues at coordinate 8,347 of NW_028222457.1, read as the reverse complement.
AATTGATTCGCTTATTTGTTTTATTTACCTTTGTTTTAGTTATTTTTTCAATAAGACTTATTTGATATTTTTCACATTCATTTTGTTTTCCATTTATATACCAAGACTGAGATTTTCTCCACTCTTTAGTTTGATTAATACTTGGTTTAACCATTTATATATTGCGAAAAAAACGCGGCGGTAGCCCTTAAAAAACCCTAACCCATCTTCCCATCGTTAAAACACAATCTATTCTATTCACTCTATCATACAATATCCATATGGAACACAATCTATTCCTTTATCTAAAATAAATCTCTTATCATCAAAGGCTGCTAATGTCTTTTTATTTACTTCTTCACTATATATGTTATGATTATAACTTCTTGTTGTATTCATTTTCCTATATTCTTCTTTCTTATTCATCAAACAATTATGATAATTTCTAAAAGTTATTGATTTCTTTATTACATATTTCTTTATTCCCTTTAACCTCTTATCAATCTGATCACCATACTTATAAGCATATGCCTTTGCTCTCAATCCAATAAACTCACTCATTATTTTTCCACCCAACTCATCCTTAAACTTACCAATAACCTTTTCATTCTTTTTGGAAAATAACTCACTCTTCTTGCTAAAATTACTTGTATCATATACTCCAATATTTTTCTTCATATCTTCATAAACATCATCAGTTTTTATTTCTAGTATAAAACTATCAGTGTCCATATACAACAATGAAACATTTTCACCATACTCTTTCTTTAAGTCATGATACAAATTATCATACATCAATATCTTTGAAAAATCAAGAACTGCTGTTCCAATATAAATTGGTTTATCCATTACAATACTTTCCCTTTTCATATGAATTGCAGAAAAGTTCTCTGAAAAAACCTCTTCTCTCTCAAAACTTGGTTTATTTATCAATCTCGAAGCTTCTTTCCAAGATGTTGCGAATCTAATGTTTTGCCTGTTTCTAACATTTTCCATAGTCTTTCCAAATACAGCATTATTCATTAATTTATAAAAGTCCCCTTCAAATTTTACTTTTGTATTTGCTCTCATATCTGTATTGAATTGAATATACTTTTTCACCCAAGGACTTTGTTTAAATTTTAAAACTGAATTTTAGCTACTCTCAATCCTTCTCTCAAAAACTGTTTTAAGCTTCTCTGATGCAAAACATATCCCTCTTTATCATAGAATGTTGTTAATAACTTTTCTGTTGATTTACCTTTAATATTAAAACTTTTATGATAATCACTTAACCATTCTTTCTTTGGGGTTTCTTTCTCACATGCAAAAGGAAGATCTTTATGCTTATTATGAAGATCACTCGGGTACCTCAAATCAACTTCAAAATAATAACCTTCTTCTTCGTCATTCAATTCCTCTTGAGAAGAAATAACAATATTCATCAAAGCCTTTTCATAATCCTTTTCTTCCACCCACTCTAATTTACCATTAGGCAGAGATTGAGACATTGCCCATCCATACAAATTATTAGCATCAAAATACATCAAATAATTACTATCTTTTTCACTATCATAATTTGGAAGATATGTATTATTTGCTTTAGCATATCTTTTGAACATACTTGTGATATTCCACCTCTCTTGGACTTCTCAATCATCAAAAGCATATCAACATCACTGATTAAATCTATATCTTGTTTTGTCATTTTCAACATTGCACTCCAAGCTGAACCAGGAGCTGTGAAATAGTGGGCAGGATCTAATCCATAACAATTTTTATTATGACAGAGTGATCTAAAAGCTTCAAACACATCAGCTAACAATAAAACATCTGTTTTTAGATATAAATCGTGATATTCTCCAAGGTTCTTTATCTTAAATATTTTCCATATTTCTTGTGCGTGTTTATATTCCTTATCACTTATCTCTTCTTCATAAAGGTTATTATAGAAACTTTCTTTTGATGGAAGTTGTGTTTCTTTAAATCTCATAAATGAATCCATATAATCATAAGGATAAATTCCCTTACTTGTAAGAATTTTCTCTTTACTTTGAATTTCATTCCTTGTTTGAATTTCCTCTCTCGTAAGAATTCATTCTTTAATCAGAATTTCATCTTTAATCAGAATTTCCTCTTTAGTTAGAATTTCATTCATTGTTCGAATTTTCTTTATAATTAGAATTTCATCTTCAGTTAGAATTTCCTCATTAATTAGAATTTCCTCTTTCCTTTGAATTCTCTCTTTAATCTGAATTTCCTCTTTCGTGAGAATTTCCTCTTTTGGAAAGAATGAATTAAGATTTGGGAAAGAGTCCGTGGAGCTTAGATTTGATGCGAGGTAGGCTAGTGGTGTTCCCATAAACTTGTAAGAATCTAGAAACCTAATACGAGTTATAGGTTTTGTGAATATCATTTTTGTAAATGAAATATACTTTTGACTTGTGTTTGTTATGGCAGAAATATTCCCTGGTGTTTTTGAAAGTTCATTTATAAATAGATGTGTATCATAGTTGGCGCTGTTGTGAAGAAAGACTGGAATAAAAGAAGGTAATTTATAATTAAGATTACAACAGGAATGAGCGGGACCTCCATATTTACCAGTAAGATGACAATGATCCCTAACTTTAGACTCCTTAATTTCCCCCTCACAAATATGACAGATATTGTTCTTTCTAAATTATAATTTTTCTTCTTTGGTTAATTTCATCGGTTCATTTGTTTCTTTCATTAATTTAGTGAGTCTTATACAATCCTTTTCTAATCGTTTTGCAAACTCTTGTGAAGCTTTTTTTCCACGATAATGTTCAAGTTTGTTATACTTTTCTCCAACAGATGATTTGATATAATAACAGAAACCACAAGGAATATGTTGTTGATATTTATTTGTATATGATTGTTTTGGATTAGGAGAAGCAGTATTTATCTTTTTAAGGATACACTCAAAATCAGCGTATATCACAAATGGGTGCATGATAGATTTATTATAATCTTCAAAAGAAATCTTTTCACCAGGTTTAGGCATTGTAATTACAGCTGATTTATGATTACTACAATATTTTGAATGTTGTTCTAATCGTTCTTTTGTATGAAATGAATTAAGACATCGCTTACAAGGATATATTTTGTTTGCTGTTCTGAATACCTGAGAAGAGATTAATCTTGATAAATTATTGATGTATGTGTAATGTGAATTCTTTCCAACACTAAAATATAAAAGATTGTGTGTTTCTTCATTTTTATAGTTGTTTGAAATTTTTAATATTTGAACTTTGTTTGTATTCGTTAATCCATATACATTAATAGAAAGATTATTCTTTTTCTCAAATTTAGGAATATCTGTTGGTGGCATTGGGAATTTAAAATCTTTAATGTCCAAGGTATTCTCATATTTCATATATTGTTTTACTCTTTCTGAAATACATTTTGGTGGATGTAAGTGAGCAAGAACAGACCAGAGAAAACATTTATTATCATTGTTCTTAATATTAACAACTGCCTTCTTTAGTTTTATTTCTTTTGGTAATTCAATATAAGAAGAAGCTTTAAGAGGGTTTGATTTTAGAATGTGTATATCTAAAAAGATGATTTTTTAAATATTGAATCCACTTCCTACCACTGTATTATCAACATCCTCCTCTTGTCTTGATAGTTCTTCATAAACCCCACTATTCAAAAAATCTTGAAATGATGTTATAAAATGAAGATCTGTTCTCATATAAGGAGTTTGTTCTTCATCTTGTCTTTTCATATTCATTTTCACTCCCATATAAAACTTTAAAGTGTTCATTTCTTTTAATGTCTTTTTAATAAATTTTTCAACATCGGGTTTCACTATTTCAATTGATTCAGCTATTGATGATGGACCGGGTTCTCCAAATTGAAAAATCCTTATTTTTATATGCCCTTTAAATGCCCCATCAGTGTTTTCAATATAATAGTCTCCCTTTACTTTAAACTCATTTTTCTTGTGTTTTTGTGATTGAAGATGTTTATTATAACTACTCTTCAAAACATCCTTTGAACAGATATCACAATGTTTTCTTTCCAACTCAAGAGGAGATATTTTATGAAACAGATTAAATGTGTGTTTGTTGGTTCGGAGGTGTTTTCTATAATGTTTATATTCGTGATTACAAACATCGCAGTATGTTGTATTCACCATATTTATATAATAAATCTTTGCTTAAACTAAAATTTTCTTGATGAAAATGTCGTTTATTTTACAGGTGAATCTGTGCTTAAAACCATTTTATCCTCCAACTTTTTCACTTAATAAATACAATGTTTCAAGACACAAAAGACAAGTTTCAATCAATCTCTTCATTTGTTAAAGATACTGAGAAATATGTCAAGGATGTAAAATTGAACAAAGATAAATATTACAACTATTGGATAAAAACTATTATGGTAAATAATTTGAGTTCTTCAATTTCCTTCAGTGGAAGGGCTTTTAGTCTACCTGGTAGAACATCAATTAAAGTATCTCTAACAAAAGTTTCTCCTCTCCTTCTAGTAATATATTCAAAACTAGAAAAAGCAATGAAACAAGAAAAAGTATCAAAAAACAAAAACCTTATGGATGAAGCTTTAGAAAGAAAAGATAAGACCATCTGTAATATGCAAGGAGAAATTTGTATTTTTTTCAACAACCCTAAAGATGAAAATCCTGATGAAATAAAGGATGTTAATATATCAGGTGAAATGACATTTCGTTCAATAGTAATTAACGATCATTTTAAAATTACCTTTAATATAAAAAATGTTGTCGTTGAATCTGATAATGAAAAAAAGTATATCGATATCGATGGTAATATACAACTGAAAGTATAGATGAATTTCAGTTTAAGTAAAGTTTTACTTTATAAATATGCTAGACTTTCCTGATTCTCCATATGACAAATTTGAGAATTGTCCTGCGTGTGAAAGACGGGGATTAAACAGAGTCAAAAGCCTATAAACAATGTATATTCTGTGATTATCTTCTAATTAATGATAATAAAAAATATAAAAATGAAAATAATTCTTTTAGATTTACACCAAAAATGAATTACTTTACAAGATTGATTAGAGAAATGAATGTAAAGTATGAGGGTGATAACACACCTTTCCTTACAAGGGAAGAAACTGAACGTATAAGAGAAATGTTCAAAGGATTGTTGTTGTATATTATTCATGGATGTAATTTTCAGGGAAATATCAACACAAGATATTGTATAAATAAAATAATGGATTATCTTGAAATTAAACCTGAACTTAGGATAAAATATAGAGTTTCTAAAAAAGCCAATAATAAATTAAATAACCTGTTTTTCAAATATATAAATGAATGATTTTTTACCTATTTGGGAAAATAAGATAAAATTTAACAACCATAAAAATCTCCCAAATTCATTAAGATGTCTCATAGTTGGTTCAAGTGGATGTGGAAAAACCTGCTTACTTTTAAAAATGCTCCTCACTCCCAACTTTTTAGATTATGATAATTTAATAATTTTCACAAAGTCGAGTTTTCAACCAGAGTATCAACTACTCTCACAAGGTTTTAATGCTGGTCTTCAAAAAGAAGATATAATCGGTTTATTTAAACGCCAAAAAAACCTAAATGATTCCAACATTGAAGATATAATTCAACTATTTTGTGATACACAGAGATGTAAAAAGAAATCAAATCCTATAACTTGTATTCTTAGTGATAATACGGATGATATACCGTCTCCCCAAGATTTGGATAAATCAAAAAAGAACCTCGTTATCTTTAATGATTGTGTTAATGAGAGAAACCAAACGGTAATGGACAGCTACTACACAAGAGGGAGACATTCTTCTTGTAATTGTATTTATCTTAGTCAATCGTACTTTCAACTTCCTCGTCGTTCCATCAGAAACAATGCTAATACTTTTATTTTATTCAAGTTAAATTCAATAGATATCAATAATTTTTGGAGAGATAATTGTTCTACATTATGTAGTAAAAAGAAATTTGAGGATTACATGAAGCACACGACTGAAAAATATAAATATATTGTTGTGAAACAAGATGAGATATTAAGGGATATATTTTTTGTTTTATAAACAATTACAGATATAAATGACAACTATTATTATAAATCTTGTGGGTAAATCTGCTTCTGGAAAAAACTTTCATAAATCAAGGTTCTTGTGTAGTACAAATGAGAATATTGTAAATTTACTTAAAAACACCCCGTGATACGCATTGTATCAACAACAACTAGAGCAATAAGACCTGGAGAAGTAAAAGGTGAAGATTATCACTATATTTCAGTGGAGGAACATATGCGATTGAGGAATGAAGGCCAAATGTTTGAGGAGGTTTCTCTTGGTACAACAAAATATTCACATTGTAAGAGTGAGTTAAGGAAACTAAAATCTGGTGGTGTTGGGATATGAGAAACTAATCCAGAAGGAACGAGACAAATTATTAAACATCTGAGTGGAGTGAAGATTTTATCATTCGGTTTTGATGTTGATGAAGAAACTCAACGCAAACGTATGAAAAGCAGAGATGCAAGTATTAGTGAAGAAGAAATTACAACTCGCATTAATGTTAATAAAGAATTTGATGAAATATTTAAAGAAAAGGATTTATTTGAACACATCTACTTGAATGATGAAGAAAAGGAAAATTTCCCTGTTGATCTTTACAATACATTAAATTATATTTTACAATAAATAAATGGATGCAAAAGAAAGAGCAAGAAGATTTAAGGAACATCAAGAGTTGGTTTCAAAAGTTGTAAAACAACAGGAAGACATAAAGAAGAAACGCAGACAGAAACTAACGGGCGAAGAAGCATTTGAAAGAAAACAAGAGAAATTTTTTGAACCACTTTTAAAAACTTCCCAAGAAGAAATGAAAGATGTTTCCACAGTTCCCACAGTAGAATATACTCCCAGAAAGCTTCAAATGTTAAAATATTTCAGTCAAATGACGGAGGAAGAATTAGAGCATATTGGAGAATTAGAATATCATGATGAAGAATTATTTCAACAACTGGAAGAGATTAATCAACCCCCTGATTATATTGTGAATGCTGTTCAAAACAATGAATATTCAGCGGATTCAAAAACCAAAGCAGGACTCATTTCAACAGAACAACCAGCAATATTTCATCTTGTTCAAGAAAAGGTATTGATATTTAATAATGAATTAAGGTTCTTGGGTTCTGCTCAACCCCCTGTTAAACTAACTCCGAGATTAATGTTTCTTCTCACAAAAGATGGAAGACAAGGTTCAACTGTGAGGGATGAATCAAAGTATATTGATAAACCATTGGATATGGAAAATAATGATGATAGAGTATATATTGATCTGCTGAACACTCTAAATTATAAGGTTATTCTTTCTGGTAAAAGTAGGAAGAATGAGAAGGAGAAACACATTATTCATGCTTTAAGTATCCTTGGTTCAGGTGTTAGTTTTCTTCCAAATGACCCATCGCAATTAGTTAATAGACTGTTGTTGTTGTTAGGCAGTAAGAAGGCTGGAAATAATTGTTTTAATGAAGCATCAGCCATTTTAGACCAGTTGATGAACATGAAAATAATTAATAAATCTCAATATAAAGACATTTTATCTCATATTAAATAAGATGAGAAGCACAATCCTTAGTTTCAATTTCACAACAAGCGACCACACATCTTCATTCCCATACCCACTACAACTTGACACAACAAAAGAATATGAGGCATCTTTATTGTCCATGGAAACTTATAATACCTTATTTAATATAACTGATAAAAATGACAAGTTTAGTTATAATCCCGGAAGTGGATACAAAACGATAACAGTCTCACCCGGAGCATATGAGATTTCTCAAATATCTTCCGAAATTGCTCGTCTTATGAAAGAACAGGGTGATGAACCAAAAAATATTGTTATAAACATTCAAAAACATACTTCAAAATCAACGATTAAAGTTAAAAATAACTACAAGGTTGATTTCACAATTGATAATTCATTTAGAGAGTTATTGGGTTTCTCCTCAAAAAAGATTGAAACTAATGGGACGTTTTACAGTGATAATGTGATTCAAATATCCTCAGGAATAAATTCGGTGTTAATTCACTGTGATTTGATTGATGGTGCTTATAATGATGGAAAAAAACAAATACAATATTTTCATTCAGCGCATACTCAACCCCAATTGGTTATAAATTCAATATGGAACCCAAAAATTTGGTTTATCTCCCTGTGTCAGGAAAAACCATACACAGAGTAAATTTTAGGATACCGACCAAGATAATCGTGTGATTTCTTTTAATGGAGAAGTTATATCCATCAGAATTCACCTACGTGAAGTTTTCCAATAAATAAATACGATGGTTATTGTGAGGAAACACGAGTTGGGAAAATATAAAATAATTA
>NW_028222456.1:22500-39557 GCF_056783735.1 Eptatretus burgeri | reverse complement strand
AAAGACACAATGTAATTTACACAAAAAGCAAATGTAAAAGCGAAAACACAATGCAGAGCTAATACCGACTACTGAGCACACGGCAACACTTATACAATTCCACCTCACAGACGGCGCCGACAACACATACCCAAAACCAAGGAAAAGAATACCCTCAAGGATGAGGCGGGCCTGAGGCCGAGACCGGGTCGCGCCTACCCGTCTGGCGATGAGACGCGGAGCGGCGATGGCGCCTCAACTCCGCGGGCCTCGCGGACAGTGTCTGGTAGGGGGTGGGAAAGGGGCCCCCTTGGTCGCACTATCTCAGCGCAGGGGGAAACAGGAGGGGGTTGCTGATGCTCGGGGTATAGAGGATTTTTATTATCCCGCGACGAGCGTCTCCACCTCGGCCAGGTCGCGCTGTCGGCCTCCCTGGGTGCAGCTCCCTGCACGACGCGAGCACCCCCTCGTCTGGTGTCGCTGCCTTTCCACAGCTCCGTCCCCTCCGTTCCGACTCCAACGCACACGACGACCAGCTCCTTCTTGCCAACTCCACCGCCCACGAAGTCTTGACTCTCTGTTTCCGACTCTCCTACTCTCCTACTCTCCGCCTCTCGACTCTCCTACTCTCCGCCTCTGGACTCTCCTACTCTCCGCCTCTCGACTCCCTGGACTGACGAACACGGTCCTTTTATCCGCCCCGTAGCTTCGCCCTCTCATCTTCGACCCCCTCCCTTCGACCTTTCACCTCGCTCCCCATTGGCCCGAGAAAAAGTGGGCGTGAAGGCTTTTTGATCCATAAATTTGCATATATCGATCGCCCTGGGGGCGGGGCCAATTCGCCCCTCGCTCACTGATTGGATGGCAAAAAGTGGGCGTGTGTCGTTTTTGATCCGTTTTTGAAGCACAAAATCCGTGATTTTGTACACGCTGTTCGGCGCGCGCCCTGCACGAGTCCAACACCGGTACCCACAGCGGGGCAAGAACGGTGGCGATGCGACGGTTGCGAGGTGTGACGGGAAGGTCGTGGCGGTTGTGGTGAAGCGGCATTGTGGTTGGTGGTTGATGTTGTGACTGGTGGTGGTAACAATGGCGGTTGGTCCAAAATAAAGATAGCAAAAGAAAAACGGCTATCCTGAAGAGTCGCAGCACGCATAAATGACATGTATTCCCACTAGACAACGGGTTTAGGCCTAACTACACATGTACTTACCGAGATACCTCACCTAAGGGACCTGAATGGTGGTTTGCGAATTTGGTAACCACAACAATATATATATATATATATATATATATATATATATATATATATATATATATATATATATATATATATATATATATATCTATATATATGTGTGTATATATATCTATATATAAGTGTGTATATATATCTATATATATGTGTGTATATATCTATATATATGTGAGTAGGGTAAGAATACTGATTCTGGCTCACTTTTCCCCATGTAAATGAATGGGGGATTTTCAGCGATTCATATTTTTTTTCCCTAAAAATAAACCCCCCTTTTTATCCCAAGGTATATTTATTTGTCTCCCCTTTTAACTTGGAGGTTGAACCTCATTGAATTGAACACCTGGGGGTTAAACAGCTCACTCATTGAACCTATAAAGATTTGTTCATTCTCAAATTCCTTCAATAGTTTAATTTTCTTTGCACAATAATCCCCATCTAAAATATTGACAAACAAAACATTTGAATCTTTATATTTTTTAAGATACCCCATTTGTGCCATTACGAAATGATAAACTTCTCTTAATGCTCTCATCTGACCACCTCCTGAGCCACATATCATTTTGAGATTATAGTAAATTGTTTTTTCATTGTTCAATTGATAACCATCAAAGTTTTCAGTCCATTCAAGGATATTCATTTTTTCTTTACATCCTCTAACTTACTAGTTTTTAAATTAATTCGCTTATTTGTTTTATTTACCTTTGTTTTAGTTATTTTTTCAATAAGACTTATTTGATATTTTTCACATTCATTATGTTTTCCATTTATATACCAAGACTGAGATTTTCTCCACTCTTTAGTTTGATTAATACTTGGTTTAACCATTTATATATTGTGAAAAAACGCGGCGGTAGCCCTTAAAAACCCTAACCCATCTTCCCATCGTTAAAACATAATCTATTTTATACACTCTATCATACAATATCCATATGGAACACAATCTATTCCATTATCTAAAATAAATCTCTTATCATCAAAGGCTCCTAATGCCTTTTTATTTACTTCTTCACTATATATGTTATGTTTATAACTTCTTATTGTATTCATTTTCCTATATTCTTCTTTCTTATTCATCAAACAATTATAATAATTTCTAAAAGTTATTGATTTCTTTATTACATATTTCTTTATTCCCTTTAACCTCTTATCAATCTGTTCACCATACTTATAAGCATATGCCTTTGCTCTCAATCCAATAAACTCACTCATTACTTTTCCACCCAACTCATCCTTAAACTTACCAATAACCTTTTCATTCTTTTTGGAAAATAACTCACTCTTCTTGCTGAAATTACTTGTATCATATACTCCAATATTTTTCTTCATATCTTCATAAACATCATCAGTTTTTATATCTAGGATAAAACTATCAGTATCCATATACAACAATGAAACATTTTCACCATACTCTTTCTTTAAGTCATTATACAAATAATCATACATCAATATCTTTGATAAATCAAGAACTGCTGTTCCAATATAAATTGGTTTATCCATTACAATACTTTCCTTTTTCATATGAATTGCAGAAAAGTTCTCTGAAAAAACCTCTTCTCTCTCAAAACTTGGTTTATTTATCAATCTCGAAGCTTCTTTCCAAGATGTTGCGAATCTAATGTTTTGCCTGTTTCTAACATTTTCCATAGTCTTTCCAAATACAGCATTATTCATTAATTTATAAAAGTCCCCTTCAAATTTTACTTTTGTATTTGCTCTCATATCTGTATTGAATTGAATATACTTTTTCACCCAAGGACTTTGTTTAAATTTTAAAACTCTATGAATTTTAGCTACTCTCAATCCTTCTCTCAAAAACTGTTTTAAGCTTCTCTGATGCAAAACATATCCCTCTTTATCATAGAATGTTGTTAATAACTTTTCTGTTGATTTACCTTTAATATTAAAACTTTTATGATAATCACTTAACCATTCTTTCTTTGGAGTTTCTTTCTCACATGCAAAAGGAAGATCTTTATGCTTATTATGAAGATCACTCGGGTACCTCAAATCAACTTCAAAATAATAACCTTCTTCTTCGTCATTCAATTCCTCTTGAGAAGAAATAACAATATTCATCAAAGCCTTTTCATAATCCTTTTCTTACACCCACTCTAATTTACCATAAGGCAGAGATTGAGACATTGCCCATCCATACAAATTATTAGCATCAAAATACATCAAATAATTACTATCTTTTTCACTATCATAATTTGGAAGATATTTATTATTTGCTTTAGCATATCTTTTTGAACATACTTGTGATATTCCACCTCTCTTGGACTTCTCAATCATCAAAAGCATATCCACATCACTGATTAAATCTATATCTTGTTTTGTCATTTTCAACATTGCACTCCAAGCTAAACCAGGAGCTGTGAAATAGTGGGCAGGATCTAATCCATAACAATTTTTATTATGACAGAGTGATCTAAAAGCTTCAAACACATCAGCTAACAATAAAACATCTGTTTTTAGATATAAATCGTGATATTCTCCAAGGTTCTTTATCTTAAATATTTTCCATATTTCTTGTGCGTGTTTATATTCCTTATCACTTATCTCTTCTTCATAAAGGTTATTATAGAAACTTTCTTTTGAAGGAAGTTGTGTTTCTTTAAATCTCATAAATGAATCCATATAATCATAAGGATAAATTCCCTTACTTGTAAGAATTTTCTCTTTACTTTGAATTTCATTCCTTGTTTGAATTTCCTCTCTCGTAAGAATTCCTTCTTTAATCAGAATTTCATCTTTAATCTGAATTTCCTCTTTAGTTCGAATTTTCTTTATAATTAGAATTTCATCTTCAGTTAGAATTTCTTCATTAATTAGAGTTTCCTCTTTACTTTGAATTCTCTCTTTAATCTGAATTTCCTCTTGAGTGAGAATTTCCTCTTTTGGAAAGAATGAATTAAGATTTGGAAAAGAGTCCGTGGAGCTTAGATTTGATGCGAGGTAGGCTAGTGGTGTTCCCATAAACTTGTAAGAATCTAAAAACCTAATACGAGTTATAGGTTTTGTGAATATCATTTTTGAAAATGAAATATACTTTTGACTTGTGTTTGTTATGGCAGAAATATTCCCTGGTGTTTTTGAAAGTTCATTTATAAATAGATGTGTATCATAGTTGGCGCTGTTGTGAAGAAAGACTGGAATAAAAGAAGGTAATTTATAATTAAGATTACAACAGGAATGAGCGGGACCTCTATATTTACCAGTAAGATGACAATGGTCTCTAACTTTAGACTCCTTAATTTCCCCCTCACAAATATGACAGATATTGTTCATTCTAAATTCTAATTTTTCTTCTTTGGTTAATTTCATCGGTTCATTTGTTTCTTTCATTAATTTAGTGAGTCTTATACAATCCTTTTCTAATCGTTTTACAAACTCTTGTGAAGCATTTTTTCCACGATAATGTTCAAGTTTGTTATACTTTTCTCCAACAGATGATTTGATATAATAACAGAAACCACAAGGAATATGTTTTTGATATTTATTTGTATATGGTTCTTTTGGATTAGGAGAAGCAGTATTTATCTTTTTAAGGATACATTCAAAATCAGCGTATATCACAAATGGGTGCATGATAGATTTATTATAATCTTCAAAATAAATCTTTTCACCAGGTTTAGGCATTGTAATTACAGCTGATTTATGATTACTACAATATTTTGAATGTTGTTCTAATCGTTCTTTTGTATGAAATGAATTAAGACATCGCTTACAAGGATATATTTTGTTTGCTGTTCTGAATACCTGAGAAGAGATTAATCTTGATAAATTATTGATGTATGTGTAATGTGAATTCTTTCCAACACTAAAATATAAAAGGTCAATGTGTGTTTCTTCATTTTTATAGTTGTTTGAAATTTTTAATATTTGAACTTTGTTTGTATCCGTTAATCCATATACATTAATAGAAAGATTATTCTTTTTCTCAAATTTAGGAATATCTGTTAATGGCATTGGGAATTTAAAATCTTTAATGTCCAAGGTATTCTCATATTTCATATATTGTTTTACTCTTTCTGAATTACATTTTGGTGGATGTAAGTGAGCAAGAACAGACCAGAGAAAACATTTATTATCATTGTTCTTAATATTAACAACTGCCTTCTTTAGTTTTATTTCTTTTGGTAATTCAATATAAGAAGAAGCTTTAAGAGGGTTTGATTTTAGAATGTGTATATCTAAAAAGATGATTTTTTAATATTGAATCCACTTCCTACCACTGTATTATCAACATCCTCCTCTTGTCTTGATAGTTCTTCATAAACCCCACTATTCAAAAAATCTTGAAATGATGTTATAAAATGAAGATCTGTTCTCATATAAGGAGTTTGTTCTTCATCTTGTCTTTTCATATTCATTTTCACTCCCATATAAAACTTTAAAGTTTTCATTTCTTTTAATGTCTTTTTAATAAATTTTTCAACATCGGGTTTCACTATTTCAATTGATTCAGCTATTGATGATGGACCGGGTTCTCCAAATTGAAAAATCCTTATTTTTATATGCCCTTTAAATGCCTCATCAGTGTTTTCAATATAATAGTCTCCCTTTACTTTAAACTCATTTTTCTTGTGTTTTTGTGATTGAAGATGTTGATTATAACTACTCTTCAAAACATCCTTTGAACAGATATCACAATGTTTTCTTTCCAACTCAAGAGGAGATATTTGATGAAATAGATTAAATGTGTGTTTGTTGGTTCGGAGGTGTTTTCTATAATGTTTATATTCGTGATTACAAACATCGCAGTACGTTGTATTCACCATATTTATAGAATAAAACTTTGCTTAAACTAAAATTTTCTTGATGAAAATTTCGTTTAATTTATAGGTGAATCTGTGCTTAAAAACATTTTATCCTCCAACTTTTTCACTTAATAAATACAATGTTTCAAGACACAAAAGACAAGTTTCAATCAATCTCTTCATCTGTTAAAGATACTGAGAAATATGTCAAGGATGTAAAATTGAACAAAGATAAATATAACAACTATTGGATAAAAACTATTATGGTAAATAATATGAGTTCTTCAATTTCCTTCAGTGGAAGGGCTTTTAGTATACCTGGTAGAACATCAATTAAAGTATCTCTAACAAAAGTTTCTCCTCTCCTTCTAGTAATATATTCAAAACTAGAAAAAGCAATGAAACAAGAAAAAGTATCAAAGAACAAAAACCTTATGGATGAAGCTTTAGAAAGAAAAGATAAGACCATCTGTAATATGCAAGGAGAAATTTGTATTTTTTTCAACAACCCTAAAGATGTAAATCTTGATGAAATAAAGGATGTTAATATATCAGGTGAAATGACATTTCATTCAATAGTAGTTAACGATAATTTTAAAATTACCTTTAATATAAAAAATGTTGTCGTTGAATCTGATAATGAAAAAAGTATATCGATATCGATGGTAATATACAACTGAAAGTATAGATGAATTTCAGTTTAAGTAAAGTTTTACTTTATAAATATGCTAGACTTTCCTGATTCTCCATATGACAAATTTGAGAATTGTCCTGCGTGTGAAAGACAGGGATTAAACACAGAGTCAAAAGCCTATAAACAATGTATATTCTGTGATTATCTTCTAATTAATGATAATAAAAAATATAAAAAGGAAAATAATTCTTTTAGATTTACACCAAAAATGAATTACTTTACAAGATTGATTAGAGAAATGAATGTAAAGTATGAGGATGATAACACACCTTTCCTTACAAGGGAAGAAACTGAACGTATAAGAGAAATGTTCAAAGGATTGTTGTTTTATATTATTCATGGATGTAATTTTCAGGGAAATATCAACACAAGATATTGTATAAATAAAATAATGGATTATCTTGAAATTAAACCTGAACTTAGGATAAAATATAGAGTTTCTAAAAAAGCCAATAATAAATTAAATAACCTGTTTTTCAAATATATAAATGAATGATTTTTTTACCTATTTGGGAAAATAAGATAAAATTTAACAACCATAAAAATCTCCCAAATTCATTAAGATGTCTCATAGTTGGTTCAAGTGGATGTGGAAAAACCTGCTTACTTTTAAAAATGCTCCTCACTCCCAACTTTTTAGATTATGATAATTTAATAATTTTCACAAAGTCGAGTTTTCAACCAGAGTATCAACTACTCTCACAAGGTTTTAATGCTGGTCTTCAAAAAGAAGATATAATAGGTTTATTTAAACGTCAAAAAAACCTAAATGATTATAACATTGAAGATATAATTCAACTATTTTGTGATACACAGAGATGTAAAAAGAAATCAAATCTTATAACTTGTATTCTTAGTGATAATACGGATGATATACCGTCTCCCCAAGATTTGGATAAATCAAAAAAGAACCTCGTTATCTTTGATGATTGTGTTAATGAGAGAAACCAAACGGTAATGGACAGCTACTACACAAGAGGGAGACATTCTTCTTGTAATTGTATTTATCTTAGTCAATCGTACTTTCAACTTCCTCGTCGTTCCATCAGAAACAATGCTAATACTTTTATTTTATTCAAGTTAAATTCAATAGATATCAATAATTTTTGGAGAGATAATTGTTCTACATTATGTAGTAAAAAGAAATTTGAGGATTATATGAAGCACACGACTGAAAAATATAAATATATTGTTGTGAAACAAGATGAGATATTAAGGGATATATTTTTTGTTTTATAAACAACTACATATATAAATGACAACTATTATTATAAATCTTGTGGGTAAATCTGCTTCTGGAAAAAACTTTCATAAATCAAGGTTCTTGTGTAGTACAAATGAGAATATTGTAAATTTACTTAAAAACACCCCGTGATACGCATTGTATCAACAACAACTAGAGCAATAAGACCTGGAGAAGTAAAAGGTGAAGATTATCACTATATTTCAGTGGAGGAACATATGCGATTGAGGAATGAAGGACAAATATTTGAGGAGGTTTCTCTTGGTACAACAAAATATTCACATTGTAAGAGTGAGTTAAAGAAACTAAAATCTGGTGGTGTTGGGATATTAGAAACTAATCCAGAAGGAACGAGACAAATTATTAAATATCTGAGCGGAGTGAAGATTTTATCATTCGGTTTTGATGTTGATGAAGAAACTCAACACAAACGTATGAAAAGCAGAGATGCAAGGATTAGTGAAGAAGAAATTACAACTCGCATTAATGTTAATAAAGAATTTGATGAAATATTTAAAGAAAAGGATTTATTTGAACACATCTACTTGAATGATGAAGAAAAGGAAAATTTCCCTGTTGATCTTTACAATTCATTAAATGATATTTTACAATAAATAAATGGATACAAAAGAAAGAGCAAGAAGATTTAAGGAACATCAAGAGTTGGTTTCAAAAGTTGTAAAACAACAGGAAGACATAAAGAAGAAACGCAGACAGAAACTAACGGGCGAAGAAGCATTTGAAAAAAACAAGAGAAATTTTTTAAACCACTTTTAAAAACTTCCCAAGAAAAAATGAAAGATGTTTCCACAGTTCCCACAGTAGAATATACTCCTAGAAAGCTTCAAATGTTAAAAGATTTCAGTCAAATGACGGAGGAAGAATTAGAGCATTTAGGAGAATTAGAATATGATGATGAAGGTTTATTTCAACAACTGGAAGAGATTAATCAACCCCCTGATTATATTGTGAATGCTGTTCAAAACAATGAATATTCAGCGGATTCAAAAACCAAAGCAGGACTCATTCCAACAGAACAACCAGCAATATTTCTTCTTGTTCAAGAAAAGGTATTGATATTTAATGATGAATTAAGGTTCTTAAGTTCTGCTCAACCCCCTGTTAAACTAACTCCGAGATTAATGTTTCTTCTCACAAAAGATGGAAGACAAGGTTCAACTGTGAGGGATGAATCAAAGTATATTGATAAACCATTGGATATGGAAAATAATGATGATAGAGTATATATTGATTTGCTGAACACTCTAAATTATAAGGTTATTCTTTCTGGTAAAAGTAGGAAGAATGAGAAGGAGAAACACATTATTCAGGCTTTAAGTATCCTTGGTTCAGGTATTAGTTTTCTTCCAAATGACCCATCGCAATTAGTTAATAGACTGTTATTGTTGTTCGGCAGTAAGAAGGCTGGAAATAACAATTGTTTTAATGAAGCATCAGCCATTTTAGACCAGTTGATGAACATGAAAATAATTAATAAATCTCAATATAAAGACATTTTATCTCATATTAAATAAGATGAGAAGCACAATCCTGAGTTTTAATTTCACAACAAGCGACCACACATCTTCATTCCCATACCCACTACAACTTGACACAACAAAAGAATATGAGGCATCTTTATTGTCCATGGAGACTTATAATACCTTATTTAATATAACCGAGAAAAATGACAAGTTTAGTTATAATCCGGGAAGTGGATACAAAACGATAACAGTCTCACCCGGAGCATACGAGATTTCTCAAATATCTTCCGAAATTGCTCGTCTTATGAAAGAACAGGGTGATGAACCAAAAAATATTGTTATAAACATTCAAAAACATACTTCAAAATCAACGATTAAAGTTAAAAATAACTACAAGGTTGATTTCACAATTGATAATTCATTTAGAGAGTTATTAGGTTTCTCCTCAAAAAAGATTGAAACTAATGGGACGTTTTACAGTGATAATGTCATTCAAATATCCTCAGGAATAAATTCGGTGTTAATTCACTGTGATTTGATTGATGGTGCTTATAATGATGGATTAAAAACAAATACAATATTTTCATTCAGCGCATACTCAACCCCAATTGGTTATAAATTCAATATGGAGCCTAAAAATTTGGTTTATCTACCTGTGTCAGGAAAAACCATACATAGAGTAAATTTTAGGATAACCGACCAAGATAATCGTGTGATCTCTTTTAATGGAGAAGTTATATCCATCAGAATTCACCTACGTGAAGTTTTTCAATAAATAAATACGATGGTTATTGTGAGGAAGCACGAGTTGGGAAAATATAAAATAATTACAGGGGATGGGATGTTCCTTTCCCCGTACTATAAGGGTGAAGGTATGTATCTTGGTAGAGGATACTATAAACCTAAGAGACAAAGGGGTGTCGGACATCAATTCAGAGGAGATGGGATAATTGATACTCTCATGGGTATTGGTTCAACTATTCTTAAACATAAAGACCTAATTGGTTCAACTGCTTCTGCTGTGGGAAATGTAGCAGGTGCTGTAAAGAGTATAAAAGATGCTCAGAAAGAATCTCATAAATTACAAGCAATAAAAGAAATTAAGAAAGGTAAAACTCAGTTGTCCCCCCAAGAACGACAGAAAATAATTCAAATACTTGGATCAGGGTTTCAAAAGTTTTAACATCTTTTTTCCTAAATAAATACAAGTATGGAAGCAATTGATAGTATCTATGATTTGGATGATACTATTATTATCTCAAACTCCACTAAAAAAGAAGATTACTTCAAGGTAAATGCAATAACTGGAACAGACTGGAATACAAATGGTACAAAAAGTTTTGAAATAAATAATCAACAAACCTATTTGAATCTCTCCGAAAGTTTCTTGTTGTGTAAATTTAAATTCACTAAGGCTGGGAATAACACAAACGCTACACTTGTAAATGATTTCTTCTGGAAAATGTTTGATAGTGTGCGATTGTATATTGGAACACAAGAAGTTGAAGCGGTTGATTATGTCTCTGCTGTATCTGAAATGATGAAATTTACACTCTATACATTCAGTGATAGAATGGGAAAGGGGTCTGTCGAAGGTTTTATTCCTGATATGTCAACGGGAACAAACACAGACCCTGGATATATTCAAAGGAAAGGAATGTATAATGATGATACAAAAGCAGAAAATAGTTTTACTGTGGCAGTTCCTCTTAAAGGTATATTTGGATTTTGTGATTATGATAAAGTTCTGTATGGTCTTAAAATTAGATTTCAACTACAAAGGAATGATAATGAAAATAGATTGCTTTTTGGTGTTGGTAATGCTTTTGGTGATCAGAATAAATTTGTAATTGAGGAGATGAGTTGGTATATCAGTGAATATACTCCTAATCTTAAAACAGAAGAGATGTTGAATCGAAGACTTAACTCAAAAAAACCACTCAGTGTATCATACCTCAAAAGAAGATGTCAACACGTTAAACTCAATCAAACTACTTACACGTGGAATTTGGGTGTTCTGGAAGGAAAGCCACGATATCTGTGGATGATTTTTAAAAAGCCAGATGGTGATACTGCGACTGATAAGAATAATGCATTGAGTGATAATGCTAAGGTGAAACAACTTCGCGTTTCTCTAGATGGAACATTTTATCCACGAGATAGATTGGAAATTAATTGGGAAAAAAATGATTTTGCTGAAGCATACAAGTCTTACCAAAAGGTGTGTGAAAGTAATGGAAATAAAGAACCTATTTTGGATATGACAGCATTTAAAAGTTTGTATACAATCTATACGTTTGACCTGAGCGCTCAAAAAGAAACTATAAAGTCTAATCGAGTGGATACTTCCCTATACATTGAAAGAGGAGAGAGTGAAGAAGTTGATACATATTGTTTGCTTTTGGAAGAAACAGAATTGCAGATTAATACAGATAATGGTGTGATGATTAGTCTCACATAATTTTTTTGTTAAATAAATGAGTGGCAAAGTACCAACTGGGGTATATGTTAATCAAATCAATCTTCATAAACTATCATCTTGTGTTCAAAATCAAAAGCCTTGTACGATTAACGTTAATACAATTCAGAGAAAAGGAGCAGTAAGAATTGATGTTTTGCTCACAAGAGAACAGGTTAAAATCTTGAATGACACTGGCTCACTTAAAATTAAAATGACAAAACCAATGTTAAAAAAATATTCAATAAGAGAGACGAGTGGAGGATTTCTCCCATTTCTAATTCCTTTATTTGCTGGTTTAAGTGCGGTTGGAGCATTGACGGGTGGTATTTCAACAGCGGTCAAAACTGCCAACGAAAGGAAGGCTCAACTCCAGGCTCAAAAAGAATTGGAAAGACATAACAAAGAGTTGGAGAAACAAATTAGTGGAAGTGGTGTAATTGTAGATTTTGCTGAAAAACTTGAAGGTCTGCCTGATAAAGCGAGATTGTTAGTTGGAGATATGCTTTCTTCTATAGCACAAGCAGGTGTAAAATTAACGAAAAGAGGTAATGGATTATATCTTTCTCATAAATAAATGAGCATTGATGAGTGGTTGAAAGAATTTGGAAAGAATACAACATCAAATTTACAACTTGCCAAATATTGTAAGAAATTAAAAATTCATAATGTGGTTATTTGTATGAGAGATGAATTAACAAATGTGTCGAAACATACAAAGAATATTATTATGAACTTAGAAGATAATGATGGGAACGGTTCTCATTGGGTTTGTATTTTTAATAGTCAAGACAAATATTATTTTGATAGTTTTGGTCTTCCACCACCTGTTGAAGTCATAAAATTCTTACAGAATGGTGTTTATCAAACATTTCAAGTCCAAGAATTAAATTCCAAGTGTTGTGGTCAATTATGTCTATATGTGTTATTTCAACTCAACAAAAATAAAAAATTTTATGATATTATTTTTAATCTAATATAAATGACTTATGTTGGTAAAGATGGTTCTATCTTTGGTGTATCTCAAGAACTGGATATTGATTTATCAAATTATTACACAAAGGCACAGGCTGAACGACATAAATATAATATAAACAAAAATATTAACATGAAAAATGCTTATAAATTAAAAAATTATCCAAGCCCGACTGACGCGAATGACTTGGTGAGATTAAGCGATTTATCACAACATATATACTTAAATAAAACGGCTGTGTATTCTAAAGATACAGAAGTGTTGATATTATCTCCAGGTCATACAGAATTCACAGTTCGAATTAAAATAAATTTTTATAAAGAAGGGCGTATCGTTTGTATGAGAATAGAACAATGGGGGTATGATATGAATGATTTAGGGTATAATTGGTCATTTAAAATTAACCTCGAAGACCTGGAACAATTAAATCAGTCTCGTAAGGAAGAATATTATCCACTTGGTATCGAGAATGAGTTTTGTGGAGCCACGATTAGTAAACAACAAATAAAAGAATTTAATAAGGGTAAATATAATAATGGTTTTGCCCTTGTTTATCTCATGAAAACAGAAAAAACAGGATTATATATAATAAGTAAGGAAATACAAAATGATTTAACTATGGGAAGATGGGGAGGTGTTTCGTGCCATAATATTATTCTAACATATATTTCTAATACATAAATGACAGCAAGAAGGCTTCAAGAAAATTATCATTTCTGTGTCCAAGCATACCTTCAAGAAAAGGGTATTCGGTATTTTAATAAATATGTTCTACAACATAAGAATGAGGTATTTTCAATAAAAGATTGGCATTATGCTGATGTTGATAAACCGACAACTTTAGATTTAATTAGAATGTTAAATAATGAAAAAATTATCTGGTTAAGAAAAGGTAAGGCTCTTTTAGAAATTCAAAAGAAATTTTATTGGTTTCCTGTTGTAAAAAAAATTATTTTGGATACAGGAATAACAAGAAATCCTGATGAATATATGTATAATATTCTATGGGGTGTAAACGATTCAAGGATAGTAAGGGATGAGGAAGGAGTTGAAGAAGAGAGGGAAGAGGAGGAAAAGGAGAAGGAGGAGAGAGAGAAGGAGGAAAGAGAGAATAGAGAGAGGGAGAAGAAAGAGAAGGAGGAAAGAGAGAATAGAGAGAGGGAGGAAAGAGAGAAGAGAGAGAGGGAGGAAAGAGAGAGAATGAATAAATATCAAAATATGGAAACCAGTGAGATTCAAAAAGAATAGAGGTATTAAAGAAAATAACTTATCTCACCAGGGAGGAATACAAAGAATTAACAAGTCTATTTGCAATACTTTCAACAAAACTATTAGCATCGTCAAGCTATTCATTTTAATTCAAGTTTTTTCTTAAATAAATGGAGGAGAGAGTGAAGGCATTTCTAAGGATTCTTTATGTTTTAAAAATTAAGATTCAAATGTGCATGTTGGAAACTAAAAAGGTTTTTGCACTCTGCAGAAATTTTTCTCATAAATAAATGAGTTATTGTCTCAAATGTAAAAAGAAAACTAATACTAAAAATATTTCATATATTAAAAGTAAAAATAACAGGGTTATACAAAAAGGTATATGTTCGGTGTGTGGTTCAAAAAAATCAATTTATCTCCAAACACAAACTCGGAGGAGATATACAAAAGTTTTTATCAGGAAGTAAATTTATAACTACTGGAATACCAGGGGAATTACATCTTCCAGGGTATTCTTTCTGTGGTCCAGGCACAAACTTGGATAAAAGATTAGATGAGGCAGACAATCCTAAATCCTGGAGTAAACCAATCAATAGAGTTGATGAAGTGTGCATGAGACACGATATTGATTATGGGAATACCACAACGTTGGAAGAAAAGCATGAAGCCGATAGAGAAATGTTATATAATTTGTCTCTGATACAAAATCCAACCTTGAGAGAAAAAGTTGATAGGTTCATCGTGAAGAAGATGATTAGTGCTAAATTGAAACTTGGACTTGGAAATTCAAAAAACTTATAGGCTCTAATGATGCCATTAAGACTGAAGAGCAATTAGCTGATGAATTACATAAACCAATATTCACAAAGTTTCAGAGAAGGAAAGTTTATTCCAAGGAAGTTGATTATATCTGGTCTGCTGATTTGATTGAACTCAATAATGATAAGGGGTACAAGTATGCTTTAACCGTTATTGATTTGAGGAGTAGATATGCGTGGGTTGTCCCTTTAAAAAACAAAACAGGTAATACTCTTATGTTAGCTTTTCAACAGATATTTAATAAAAGTAAGAGAAAACCTAAGAAATTGTGGACTGATGAGGGTAGAGAGTTTTATAACAAGACATTTATGAATTTTCTAAAAAATAACAGTATTACATTATACAGTACCTTTAATGAAGGGAAGGCAGTTGTTGTTGAACGTTTTAATCGTACCTTAAAAGAGAGACTATATAAAAAATTCACACAACTCGGTTCACAACAATGGTCATCTTTTATTCAGGATATTGTGGATAAGTATAATGACACGATTCACACGTCAACGAATATGAAGCCATCAGAAACATTTACAAAATTAAAATATGAAAAAGAGATTAATGTCAGAAAACCTAAGTTCAAAGTTGGTGATATCGTAAGAATATATAGGTGGAAATCTCATTTTGAAAAGGGTTTTACTGAACGATGGACGAAAGAACTTTTTAAAATTGTTGATGTAATAGATACAGTTCCTTGGACTTATAAAATATATGATTTGGAAGGGAAGAGATTTTAGGTTCATTTTATTCACAGGAATTACAAAAGACAAAACTAAGCAGATAATACACCTTTGTGGACACTAGAGGGACAAGTCCGAGGTGTATTACAGTATATAATGTGTGTCAAGGGGGACGTTCTTAGATCTGTGAACCCCAAACACAGAATCCTCAACTGAATAGTCAAGGCTTAACTTTTGTTTGTGTGTGTGTGTGCAATGGGAGCAATAGGTTGGCGCTTCACTCCCTCCTACTATACACCGTTGTGGACACTCGAGGGCCAAGTCCGAGGTGTATAACAGTATATAATGTGTGTCAAGGGGGACGTTCTTAGATCTGTGAACCCCAAACACAGAATCCTCAACTGAATAGTCAAGGCTTAACTTTTGTTTGTTGATGTGTATGTGTGTGTGTCCCAACCCTCACATTCAAAATCTCAACCCCAACCCTCACATTCAAAATCTCAACCCCAACTCAATCCTCGCCCAACACAATGTCTTTTTCAAAATGAGATTTCCACCTATATATATATATATATATTTTTACGTTTTTTTTTTCTTCTTCCAATTCTGTCTTTTAAGGCTTTCAGGTTTGATGATGTAAAAAGGGGGAGTAAGCCTGCACTTTCTTCCCAGAACTTTCTTGATCTTGCTCCCATCAAGCACCATCCGACAAAGAACTACATCGATAGGTTTAGATCCCAAAGAGTGATAGCAACTCCAAAAGTCTCCAAAATATAAATAAATAAAATAATAATAATAATAATAAATAAATAAATAAATAAATAAAAGCCCCCAAAAAAGTTTCAAGTGTCCAACATAAACCCAACTTTCCAAGTCTTCAAGGTATAACCACATTCCCGTTGAGTTTCCAAGATATGTATCACATTGTGAGTTATCAATCCAGAACCCACATTTCAAGTATTCAAAGTAAAACCAACTTACAAAGTCTCTTAAGGATAACTCATTTACTGATTTTTTCAAAATTTGTGAGTCTCCAAGGTAGGACCCATATTTAGAACCATCTTGGCAGAACCCTTTTCCTGAGTCTCCAAGGTAGTTATTTAAACCATCAAGGCAGAACTCATTTACTGATTTTTTCAAAATTTGTGAGTCTCCAAGGTAGGACCCATATTTAGAACCATCTTGGCAGAACCCTTTTCCTGAGTCTCCAAGGTAGTTATTTAAACCATCAAGGCAGAACTCATTTACTGATTTTTTCAAAATTTGTGAGTCTCCAAGGTAGGCCCCATATTTAGAACCATCTTGGCAGAACCCTTTTCCTGAGTCTCCAAGGTAGTTATTTAAACCATCAAGGCAGAACTCATTTACTGATTTTTTCAAAATTTGTGAGTCTCCAAGGTAGGCCCCATATTTAGAACCATCTTGGCAGAACCCTTTTCCTGAGTCTCCAAGGTAGTTATTTAAACCATCAAGGCAGAACTCATTTACTGATTTTTTCAAAAT